>NW_024582774.1:142410-157088 GCF_018398535.1 Haplochromis burtoni
CTCAAGCTCCCAGGCCTCTGGTAGAGGACCCGAGCTTGAAGGATAAACCGCCCACAGGGGCGTGCTGGTTGTTTTTTTTTTTGTTTTTTTTAATATTAGTGGTTTGGGGATCTGACTAGGATGCCTCCTGACAGTCCTGGGTATGCCCCTGGAGAGGTTATATCTCATAGCTTGATGGGGAACATGTCAGTGTCCCCCCGGATGAGCTATAGGAGTTGGCTGGAGTGATGAATGGATTAATATGACTATGGGTTTTTTTGTTTTGGCCCTCCTGCCTCCTTCAAATTCAACTGGTCGATATCCAGCCTTTGTAAGTGTTCCTCTTCTTATGAGAATGTGAGGCCAGATTTATTGTTGTACACAGTTTGAAAGTCTTCATGTCTGTCTCACTTCATGATGCAGCAGAAGGAGAATAGTGTTGTTTTGTGTTCCCTCAGCAGATGATGTGATGATGGAAACGGTGGTGGAGGTGTCTACAGAGTGTGGACCCATGGAGGAAGAGAGCTTCCCCATCCCTCCTGGCTGTGAACCTGTAGCCAAGAAGAAGAGAGGAGGTCAGTGTCAGCACAGCTCACCTGTTGTCACCTTTTATTTTGTTTGCTGATGTTCAGTTTTTCATTCTAAAGCTGTACAACTGTAAAGCAACAGTAGGCAGCTCTCTATTTAAAGCATGAAGCTGTGTTAGTACAAACGAGGTAGTTCAGTAAAGACAACTTCCTCTGAAAGCTGCCGTATGCCAAGATTTGTTCCAACTTATGAGTGGAGTAAGGTAACATAAAGTATGAAAAGTCAATCAGCTCAACAGACAATGTGGCAGAAGAATAAGCTCGATCTATGTGTGGGTTTGTACAGGTGGACGTAAGGCTAAGACACACCAGCCTTCTTCCAACGGCTCCTTCGATCTGGGCATCAAGAAGAGGCCAAGAGAGGGAAAAGGTCTGTAGCTGCTCTCTGCCTGTAGACAGCTCCTGTCTCTGTTAGCTGCTAGCCTAGAATGACTGGATATAACCCAGATACAGTATTTTCCCACTTTATGATTTTTGCATATTTGTCTTACTTAAAGGGAGCTGCAGCTACCGATTAAATGTTAGTGGAAGGCAAAAGAAAAAATAGTTGTGACAGTATTTTATCTCCTGGGTAAGCTGTCTGTGTTTATTTGTGCTAGTGAACGAGTATGTGTTGTTGTAACCTTATACATGCACATTTAATAACATTCTGATGGTGTAAATGTTCATCAAGGTAGTAATAGCTAATGGGTTAGCTGCCAACTTCAGCACGCTGCCAAATGTAACCGGCTAAAGCCTAACCTGTTGCCAGACAGGCACTTTGCACTTTTGAACATCTGTAAAACCTGTAACTCTGGTACCATTTGCTCAATTGACAGAATTTCAGGGCTTCCTAAAAGCAGCGACTCTGGTCTTTTTAGTGATATTAGCATAATTACGGTATTCCCAGGCACGTCACAGCAGACAAAGGTTGGTTGAGTGGAGACAGTGAGTGTAATAGGGCTCTGCAGAAAACAGATATTTCTCTCACCCCAACCAATCACAGCAGATGGCCCCGCCCCTCCCTGAGCCTGGTTCTGTCGGAGGTTTCTTCCTGTTAAAAGGGAGTTTTTCCTTCCCACTGTTGCCAAAGTGCTGCTCATAGGGGGTCATATGATTGTTGGGTTTTTCTCTGTATGTTATTGGATCTCAATATAAAGCCCTTGAGGCGTGTTGTTGTGATTTGGGCTGTATATAAATAAAATATAATTGAATTGAAAAAAATGTAATATTTTAGAAGAGGTTGGAGTTCCCTTTGTTTGTTTGTTGTTGTTGTTTTTTTTGGGGGGGGGGGGGTTCTGTTTGGACTGACCTAAACCCAACAGGAGCTCTCACCAGTTAAACATGGTATAAAGCTATGCTAACAGTCCATCTGCATATTTTAACTCCTTTAGCTTTACTGTAGATTTTTGCTGTGTAAAGCCAGGGTGTATGCAAGCACCTACATGCTTCACTTTTCTTCATGTCAGAGTTTGTTGATCAGGTGTTTTGATGAAGGACCATCTTTTTCCAGTAAAGTGCTCTGGTCCAAACCAGTTGATGAGTGTGTAAGTTTTTCCCTGTGGTTTGGAGAAAAATGTGACTCCAAGCAAATCAAAATGTGACTAAAAACCATGTGACAATGTTCAGTCTGCTCATTGGCCGGATGTGCAAGAGCAAAAAGTAAATATAGGAAAAAATACGTTATGTGACACATCTGTAGTACAGATACAACCACTGAAAACTGCCACTTCAGCCATCAGCTGACATCAGCCGATTAGAGCCCCCCTATTTAACCTTTGGTAGTTTCCACTATAAACACGCCCCTTTCACTCAGTTGCAGAGTGTGACCAAGAGATGGTGCTTTAAAAAAACAACAACCTTGGATTATTTTCACAGCCCACTGTGTTGATTTGAGGCTATATAAATCAAACTGAATTATATTACACATTATTTTGATAACTTTCATGAAAACCTCTTCACCCATTAAAGGATAACAACTTAAGTTTTGAAAATATAAAATAAATAAAACTTTACACTCAGTTTGACCATTCAGACATTTACACTGACCAGCGTTCGACCAGCGTTCGACCAGCGTTCGACCAGCGTTCGACCAGTGTTAACGTGATAGATGTCTGTGGGTGTGCAGCTGTTATCAGCTGGTTGGCCTGGGTCTTTGGAAATGTGAGAAAACTACTGAAGCATCCTCATGGTGTCTTCACAAAAATGGGACATTAGAAGACTACCAAAAACAGCAGTCTACACTATGTGAAGACCATAAATTTAAGGTTACATATTTGATATTCAGTTATTTTTGTTTCTGTTGAAACATTGAGTTTGTTTCAAGGAGGCGAGCACATGCTCTCACAGTTACCTCAGATGTCTGAGTTTTCATGAACGCAGCGCTGCCTGGAAACTGTTTCTCTTACTGAGCTGACATAAATTAATGTTCTGGCTTATCAGATCATTCGTCAAGTAGAAATTACTTCTATATTGTTAAGTTACACTCTGTTATCACTTCAACGTGATGTCACAAAGTCTGCAGATGTAGTAACAACAGTTTTAGTAACTCTGGGCCGGATTTTAACAGTAATGCGAAACTTTTTGTGAAACAATTTTGTGATTAATTTTTCTTAAAGGACAAAACGCATCAACGGCATTCGGTAAGCTGAGGCAGTCATTGCAGCAGGGTGCAAGATGCTAGCAGGGAACGCATACATGGACCGGCGTTCTGTAGTCCGTACTTCACATCCAACACTTCATTGTTCTTGGTGATGTAAGCTTGGATGCAGCTGTTTGGCCATAGTAACCCATTCCATGAAGCTCGCTATTCACTGTTCTCGAGCCAGTCTAAAGGTCATATGAAATTTGAGCTCTGTAGCGATCGACTATCCAGGAAGTTGGCGCCTCAGCATCTGCTGACAGCACTTCTTTGATTTTACGTGGCCTGCCACTTTATGGCTGGGTCGGTGAAACACAGGCACTATGACTAAGCACATATATCCCATCCACTGTAGCAACTATAGAAATGTGCAATTAACAGCAAGCACAATATGATCACAAACCCTTCACCGAGGCAGCTTGTTATTTTCATGTACATCACCAGGTTTGTAGTAAAAACAAAAATGCATTTTGGGTCAATTTGAAATGTAAAAGTAAGGTTGCAGGTCAGATGTGACGTTTGGGTGAAAAATGTAGAATTCCCATGTACCAGGATCTTTCCCTAAGCGCTGCAAAGGAAGGAGAATTTTAAGACCTTTTCACCTTATTCTACCTTGAAGAGGTCAAAGGTGCATGCATGACCACACTCCACATTCCCTACACATTTCATCAGCATTCATTCAAAATCTTTAAGCTGTTGTATTTAAAGAAAGAATGAGAAACATACCAGCTTTACCCAAACCAGCCTGGGTGGCTCGCGCTAGCTCTACCAGCATAATAATGTGGTCAAATACCACAGAAGTACAAAATATATCACTTGTAGGGTAATGTGGATAGCAAAAAGGATATCAACACTTTACCGTACAAGTGTCTTTCTTATTGGTGAATATCAGAGGCAGATCTTTATGATGTTCTGTTTGGGCCTCCTAGACGAGTCGTTGATGTGCTCTTTGAGTAATTTCAGTCACTGCATCGATCTATCAGCCTGGTCTATCAGGTTGGAAAAGCTTGCAGTCAGGTGCAGTAGTGCCATTTATGAAGGCGGGTAAATCGATTTTACACCAGGTCATGTTGGCTGTTTTTAACAAATGAAACAAAAAATGTTGAATGAGGTCGGCTGAATGAATTTCCTTTGGTTGCTTTTGAATAATATAAAAATAAAATAAAAACACGGGACTGAGACAGGCGTCACCAATAATAATAATAATAATAATAATAATAATAACAATAATCTGCACTAGTCTTTGAACTTGACTGCTTTTCTGCATTTTCAGGACCTCAGTGTTGAAAGTCCGTGTATCATGTGCTCCCCACAGGTAACACCACCTACCTCTGGGAGTTTCTGCTGGAGCTTCTGCAGGATAAGAACACGTGTCCCAGATACATCAAGTGGATGCACAGAGAGAAGGGCATCTTCAAACTTGTTGATTCAAAGGCTGTTTCTAAACTGTGGGGTAAACACAAAAACAAGCCTGACATGAACTACGAGACTATGGGCCGGGCCCTAAGGTGAGCTGTTTTGCTCCATGAGCACATCACAGTCTGCAATCGTGATTTACCAGGACACGATGATTAAAGACATATCAGACGCAAACAGACAGAAAGACCAAATAATGACTCACAATTATTTTATGAACTCAGAGGGAAAGTAGTTTATGTTTTTACTCTCTGACATGAGTTTTGACCGCCTATCCTGATGTTCTGGAGAGTTTATACTCCATGTGTTGTTCCTGTATAGGTATTACTACCAGCGTGGCATCCTTGCCAAAGTTGAGGGTCAGCGGCTGGCCTACCAATTTAAAGACATGCCCAAAAACATTCGAGTGATCGATGATCACGAGGAGGCAGAGGAAGTGGAGGACAGCGAGACCGTGGTGTCCAGTCAGAATCTGGCTCGCCAGCAGGGCCAGGCCACCCTGGGCGCTACGTCTCTCACCACCTCCCAGCCTCAGCAGACCTACGTCACTGTCATCCCCAGCAACACCACCACCAGGTCAGACAGACATGTGCTCATTTAGTCTTCCTGTGACTTCCATGTGATTGTCCGACTCTAAACAAATACATACATTAAGGCTAATTTTCACTACTGCTCTACAGAACTGTCAAAGACTGTTTTAGGGGAAACCTTGTGCTGTTTGATCAGATCATGAACCTCTGGTCTTATACAGGAGAAATGATCTGTTTGGATGTGGTGCACTGAGGATCACATGCTTCAAGTTTATATGATCAGCATTGAGCACATTTAGTGTGGATCCTGACATGTTGTGTATGTGTGGTGATTTTATTTATTTATGTATTCAGTGTTTACCTTTTTGCTTGTCTATCCCTGCAGGCCCATCCGAGCTATGCCAGTGGTCATGACCAACTCGCTAGGTCAAATGGCGTTAAACTCTCCACCCATCCTCACAACTACCACAGGAGTCCCAGTGACTGTAGCGAGCACCTCTGCTAGCACTGCCCCTAAACTTGTGATCCAGGCACTGCCCACCATGCTTCCTGCTGGGACAAAAGCAGGAGAGAAGATCACCATCATCACAATCCCAGCCAACCAGCTGGCAACGCTCATGCAGGCCAACCCATCAGGCCAGGTCACGCAACTCATCCAGGCCAAACCTGTCACTGCACAGCTAGCGCAGGCCGCCATCAAACCGCAGCTCATCCTGGCCAAACCAGCCACAATGGCTCAGGCGCTGCCGCAGATGTCTGTCCAGTCTCACTTAGCCTCCACCAAAAGCTCCATTCAGCCCCCAAAGCGTGACGCAGTACAATCAGACGTGGCAGCAGAGGCCCTGCCCACCTCCAGCTCGCCGGCAGTGTCAGTGGAAAAACTATCATCCTGAGAGCCAGGGTCCCCGAGGGGGTTTGGTGTGGAGAGGGATGTACAGAAAGTGACTGTGGACACTACTGAGGAAGTGCAGGGAACATCCCACACCACCTCCTCCTGACACATAACTGAGCTTCTCCCTTATTGGCTTAGACCGTCCGACCGACGCTGGTCTCTAGGGAGACACTTTGACTATCTGGCTGCTGAAGCCTCGCAGAGGACGAAAGGGACTGTTAGACATACACATCGGTGGTTCACAGCTCAGAAACGTGGGCGGCCTTAGATCGTAAATGACAAGTTGTTTTTGTAATCAAAGCTAACATAAGAGGCTAGCAGGACTTTATTGTAAACGGAAGCTTAAAAAGGATTTTTGATACTCGACGAGTATGTATCAGTACACATGTAGTTTGAATTCCTCTGTAGCCCCTTTCACATTTGGGTTACAGACTTTAAGACTGTAAAACTTTAAATGGCAGAGTAAGTGGGGGGCATTGCTTTAGACACATTCACAATGACTGAAACTGGCGCTTGTTTCAGGCTTTCATGGGTCGTCTGCAGAGCTCTCCTGAACTCAACAGGACTGTCACTATTTCCCACTGTTATCCTCTTTTTTTACTGTCCCTAGAGTGGGGGTCAAGGATATCTGCATCCAGAAAAAAGAACTGATTGTGTGCTCCGCAGAAGTATATTATGATTTTTTTCTTGTACTCTCAGTGTATTGAAGTAGATTTTACTGAAATATGTATAAAACAAATGTTAATTCAGAATGTCTGGAGTGGGTTCATTTAACCATCTGAACAGTAGCTTAGTGGTTTATTAAAAAGCTCTGATGGACACCAGGTCCACAGAAAAATGCTCCTGCTCACCCTACAGATTCAGTTCAGTGTCCGTGCACAAAGTATAACATGACTCCTATTAGTTTACCTAGGAAGTAGCCCAATATGTGAAAAATCTACAACCAGCTCTCATATTTTATACACAGAAGTGTACTGCTGTTGGTGTTGTCAGTGTCAATAACTCCTGGGTCTGAAAGATGAAGCCAGTACTGCCAAGAATGCAGTTTTTCCAATGACTACTTGAGGCTGGCTGTAAAAGTGAGTCATGCTTATCCAGCAAATGAAATTAGTTGGGGAGAAAAGTCGTCAATGAACAGTAAGTGGGTAAAGTCATTCCAGGCTTCTAATTGGTTCTAAAAGGATCTTGTTGGGTAATTCATATTTCCTCTCCTGCTCTTCAAAGCAAATGACAGGTTTCAGGTCTGTGTAGGTTCACATCAGTTCTGCACATCATCTGGAAACTCGAGGCCTCTCATCTCAGCAGCTGGACTGTTGACACACGTTGGTTCAACGATCTCATGTTGATTCTTGCAGCCAGCAGAATCAACAAAGTAGTTTGTCTGGCAGTGTTTCAAAGTCTTTGGTTGTCCATCTTGTGCCCTCTTTGGTGGCGACCCTGTTTCTCCAAAGACTGGCTGGGCCCTCCCTTAGAGATGGGGTGAGGAGCTTGGCCATTCAGGAGGGCCTAAAAGTAGAGCTGCTACTCCTCCACGTTGAAATGAGCCAGTTAAAGTGGTTCGGGCACCTGACAAGGATCCTCCTAGGCGAGACCCCGGTGCAGACCCAGGACATGCGGGAGACATATCTCTTGGCTGGCCTGAGAACGCCTTGGTGTTCCCCAGATAAGCTAGAGGAGGTGACTGGGGAGAGGGAGGGAGGCCTGGGCCTCTCTGCTTAGGCTGCTGCCCCTGTGACCTGGCTCTGGATAAGCAGCAGAAAATGGATAGAATGGAGCGTAAAGATTAGAGTTTATTAGTCTTGGCAGTCAAATTCACTTTTTATTATGGCAAACAAAGTCCACACACATGGCAAAAAGCAGGCAAATATCTCACTCAAGATGCTGTTTGAGGATACACAATGTATTCCCTCCCCCTATGCCTCCATGCTGCGTCCTACACCAGCCTATGGGGCTCCAGCTACTAAAGTGTGACAGTAGTAGTGCACTTCCTGCAGACAAAGGATGATTAGGATCTCCTCTAGAATCAGGCACTTCCTTTCAGGCCACTTGAAAACATCCAGTGGACAGTAGATGAAGCCATCCTTCAGCTCACCAAGAGCTGAAAGAAGTAGATCTTTCTTTAGTGCACATTATTTCAGTGCCACACTCCTGCAGCTAAAGGAAAACTAATAGATTTTTAAAAAACAATAAATCTGTAACACTTGGTGATGAAGAGTCACAAAGTCAGTGGTTATTATGCTTCATTCACTAAGCTGACAGGCGAAGGCATTGCACTAAAAAAAGAAAAAGAAAGAAATTGTTAATTATAATTATATAATTAATTATAACCTGATGACTGTTGAGAAAAATATATTGTTAAACTAAGTTTTATCTTTTATTATCAGTGCAGTTTTGAATCCTCTGACTGTTTTTACATTATTTTGTTTTCAACAATTAACATTGATGAATTTTAGCTGAAATATTCCTCAAGTGGCATGTGAAGTATGGAGGGCCAGGAGTGCCAAAATTGATTAATCAAATGCACCATTAAATAATTAATTAATTCTTTCATTAATTAATTATTGACATGTTTAGTAAGTTATTTAATGATATATTAATTAATGAACACAGGCGCAGGGCCAGGAGTGCCAAAATAAATAAAATATATTTTATTTGTCAGACCCGCCCACCAAAGTCAGGGGGCGGGGTTAAAGCTGATCGAGTCAAATCCATTGCTTTGCCTGGTGACCATTGTTTCAGTGGGTGTTTCTCAGCACCAACAACAGAAATTTGGAAACTAACAAAGCTCGCCTATACTTAAAATATCCTGTTTGTGTCTCACTAACTACACTTTTCATATTTTTTTAGCATGTAGTGGTTTAATCTTCAGATATCTGGTCAGTTTGTCAAGAGAGAGCCTGTTTGCAAAAGTACTCTGATGATTTCGGAGATGTCTGCCAAGCACAGTATCACTGTGACAGACCTGCTCGCCTCACAAGCAGTCAGGCGAGCACGGCTCCTGATACACCGCTGTCATAACCCTCGCTGACTGTCACCTCTGAGGCTGAACACTGACTTTATTTGAGGTTATATCTATCAGGTCTTTCTCCCCTGATGTTCGTATGAGTCATACTTGTTTCAGTCGCCAATTCTGAAGTAAAACTAACATTGAAAACATGTTTAAGGAGAAGTGAGAGCAAATAAATTCGATTAACATCTGATCTGTGTTTTTTGTTTTATTAATCAGCATGACCTGTGTATACAGTATAAACTATTAAAAGAGATGACGTTGGTGTTTCCGTCATGTAATGACTGAGTGCAGTCCAGCTGCTGTCCCAGAGTCCTGCACACCACGGAGCGACGTCAGCATATCCAGGATGTCTTTCTGTTTTCTGGCTTCACTGACCCTAACACTGGGACCAGGATAAAAGGTCACGCAAAGCTGGTTATCAGCTTTCTAACTCAACCCAGGGTTTGCCAGCGTGGGCACAGGAAAGTGTTGGCAGCATCAAACTAATCCAATGGTCAGCCATGAGTCTCATTCACAGCTCTTCCACAGAAAATGATCCTTAATACTGCCAACTTTTCCAGAGATGTGAAAACTGCAATATACAGAACATACAAATATACCAGTTGAACACAACAATGTTTCAAAAAGAGATGATTGCTTCAGTTTGTCGCAGATCAAAGTGGAATGAATGTGATTGGTTGAGCAGGTGTTCTTGCTTCGGTGTTATCCATCAGTGTAAGAGACTCAGCTGCAGATTAGAATCAAGCAGAATAACATTCATACATTTAATAAATCACCTTCCTTCCTACTGTCGCCAAAGCGCTTACTCATAGGGGGTCAAATGATTGTTGCAGTTTTCCTTGTACTATTTTAGGGTCTTTACCTTAAAATATAAGCTTCCAGTTCACCTCAGTGCTTCTTACCTTCAAAGTGCTTCATAACCTCATAACCTCCATATGTATCTGGTCTTCTCCACACGTGCTCACTGCTCTTCTTCAGCTTCCCTTCTGTCTGTTCCACCTGCTCCACTTCCACATCTCCGGACTACAAACTCTCTACTTGCAGCTTAAAACCATCTGTTCAGAACTGACTTCATCATGACTCCGTCTTAGTCTATTTTTACCTTGTTTAGCTTTTATGCTTACAGACTTGTTTTATCTTTGTCTACCTTATGTTTTTATTTTGGTGTACTAATGCAAAGGTTCCCAAAGTGTGGGGCCCGCCCACTTGGACACTGCTAGCATAATGGACAGGTTTCTGACGGGGCGCCCACACAAACGCAAAACAGGAGATGAAGCGTCGCTGAATATGTTTCCAAGCCAAAGACTAGAAAACATGGTGAAGCAACTCTCCCCTTTGGCTTCACCTGCACGAGTGCCGAGGTAGGTCTCCCTGCAGGGTTGGTCTTTCCTGCGTCGGGAGCAGCGCTGGGCTCTTCAAATCACAGACTAACAGGATCCCACAGCTGTTTATGTTTTTAAACCCATTTTGCACAGAGAGGCATTTGTTTTAAAAATGTATTGATAGCAATGTTGAATATTATTACACAGGAGAAAAAACAACTACATGTAAAATAATGACACCGTGACGCCTCTGCCTTTGTAAATGGAGGGACAGTAACATGAAGATTTTTCTTGTAAAACAAAGGGGGCCTAGCAAAAAGTTTGGGAAGCACTGTACTAATGTCAGGTGACCTCGAGGGTCTTTAAAGGCGCCTATAAATACAAAGTTTAATCATTGTTACTATTATTATAAATTGCTGTTGTAATTTGGCTCTGTATAAATCAAATTAAATCAATATCCATTATTTCTCAAGTTTTCTCTACTGGAGCTCAGGACACTGTGTTACACATCATTAATACTAACTGCACAACTACGACAATGACAAGCACACTTTTTCAGATTTATTCATATAGATCACTTTTCACAAAAGGTGTGTTACACAGGCTGTCGCAGCTTTAAGACAGCTAAGAACGTGAAAACAAGGACCAATAATCAAACACCATAAAGACTGAAAAGCATTTTAAAATCACCCAACAATAAGAAAACAGTCAATCAAAATCAGTGAAAGGTGAGTGTGACGGACCTGTGAAAGGCACTGACACCAAACACAGACGTTTTTGTCACACCAAAGAGGAAATGTGTGACGTGCCACGATGCTCTCACTTACAGCACAAAAAACTGTTGCTCTCAACCAGATTTGCTGCCTGCAACTTTGTCCACTTTCCAAAGACTGAAGGGCTTATTGGCACCAAACCAAAACAGTAACTGTAAAAATAGTCTGTTAAATATGTGGAGGCAGACAGGTAGATTAGGATGCAGTTTATGTGTTGTTGATATTTTATTCTGAATACTATAACGATCTCAAGCTGATTTATTCCCGTCCTCTCACAGATACTTTCTTTCACAAATGTTTCTAGAAAATAAAATAATTTCTAGCTATTATCAAACGCCGTAAACAAACCTGTTAAATCATTTCGGACTATGTTGTCAGTATGACTGCTAGTAGACCAACGGAGTAGATCCAGAAGGGATGAGATACACCATTAGAACTATTCAGCAAGCACTCGACCCGAGACCAGGACCCATTATTGGGCAGAGGATCCACTCCCAACGTCCAGCACATCAGATTATAGATGTCCACCGATCGGATTGGAGCTGCCCGAACATTCATCTTGAAGTCTAAAAGAAATGAAGCAAACAAACGTCTTTTAACCTAAGCAGAATAACAGCATCTGTACACCACAGCTAATGATGTTTTTCTCAGACAGCGTGACAATTCAGGTCAATTTGATTCAATTTAAGGATAATCAATATGTTTTTGGTATAGCTTCAATAAATCTGACAGCACAGCTCTTTTACAAAATATTTTCACTGAATAAACCTGAAGTTTCTACATAAGCTGACCTTTAGATGGTGAATGAAGAACACGAAGCATCATTCACCATGAGATCATGACTCATTACTGAAAATACTGCTGCACTGTAAACATGATGCATACATTCATGCACATGCACAGATCAGTCTGGTGTCTTTTACTCTGTATGCAATGTGTGTGTCTACAAAATGTCTTTGTTACCGGGTCCTGTTGCCAAGAAGAAGCCTCTCATGTCAATGAACTCATTGTCGTACCCATGCCAGCCATTTTGCCATGCGGACGCTTCCCCAGAGTCATTTTTCCAATAGGGGAGACTTGCCTTGTTCTGGAAAGGACGCAGATATAAACACAAACAAATGTAGGTGTCATAGATATATATTCATAATACAGTGTATGTGATACAGAAAAACTCTACATTACTGTATATGTGTGACATTCAAATCATTAAGGCAACATCATGTTCATTTTTAAGTCAGCACATGATGAGATTCAGAAGTATTCAAAACCGTGAGGAGAAACTTCGAGCTGCAGGTTTGACAGGATGCAGCAAGAAAGCCAGATGTCAGAATAAGACACAGAGGCTCGTCTGGGCCATGAAACACCGACACTGGACTACTGAAGACTGGAAGAAGGTTTTATGGATGATGGATCAACATTTGAAATCTTCATGCAGGATCTTTGTACGCCGTGGAGTAGGTGAAAGTTCCACAGTGTGTGGCATCAACGGTCAAACATGGAGGAGGAAGTGTGATGGTCTGGGGCTGTTTGCTGATCCAGGGTCAGTGACTGGTACAGAGACGCTCCCTGAACCAGAACAGCTACCACAGCATTCATGCAGCACCATGCAGGACCCTCTGGTATGCACCGAGTTGGTCAGGGCTTCATCCTACAGCAGGATAAAGACCCCACACAGTCCAAGCTGTGGCAGAACCACCTCAGGAACAAAGAACACGATGAGCTTGGAAACATGGAGGTCCAGCACAGTCTCCAGACTTAAACCCATCGAGCTGGTTTGAACTGGACAGAAGAGCGAAAGCAAAGCAGCTACAAGGTCCACATTCATGGGAACGTCTGCTCCAGATGTGGGAGAAGATTTGATTTGTGTTGTAGAAAGAATTTTTTTTGATGGAAGAAGTCGTCTGATTGGAGCAGAGATGAAACATGAGCCGGACACCAGACTGTGGAAACCAGGAGCCAAGTCTAAACTGCAGCTCCTCCCCAATTTTTTAACCAATCACATTCATTCTTGTTTGTACCATAATATACAAGCTTTGTTCACTTGGGAGTTGCACCCTCTCTTTGTCTGGAATACTGGACAACGGGAGAGGGAGAAACACAAGGGAAGTCAACACAACTAACAACAGGTGCCAACAGTCAGGAAAGACGGTGGAAAACTCACCCAGAAAGAAATACTGTACAGTCACAGACTTTACATGAAACCTTTGGCAGGCATGAATACACAAGACAGAGATGAAATAAACATAAACCAAAACACAAGGACACAAAAACTATAAATGATTAGAAGAGACAAAGTAACCAAATGTTTCTAAAGACGCGTAAAACAATTCAAGACAGAATGAACAATACAACCCTGGGACCATGCTGCTGTGTAGTATATATGATCTATATAATGCAAAATAACAGCAAGTTCAGATCAAGGAAGATTGTCCATTACCGGAGCGATAAACCATCCTGGCTCAGCCACTAGTGTAAGGGGGGAAACAAACTTTCCTTTCTTGTAATGGAATCGTTCAGGGATCTCTTCTCTGGCATAGACACCCATGTTAGGGACCTCAGACAATCTGGCAGATACCTGGAATATTAAACAAAATGAGAAGCAGTGTTTGACCCCGTGTTTGCTGTTTTTTGCACTTTTCATTGTTGTGATCTCGCTCATCGATTTATGTTCCTGGTCTCTATTGGTTCAGTTCAGTCTCTTGTGCTTATGAATTTTCTGTCAGTATTAAGTCTCTTTTTGTGTAAGTCAGACGACTTTAGGCGGTTTGACTTCCTCTTGTCCCTGAGTCCTTTCGTCCCCGTAGTCTCCCCAGCCTGTGCATCTCTCACTCCCTCTGTATCATGTCTGTCGTGTGTTTGTTATTCTCTTCCAGTGTCAAGTGTGAGTGTCTTGTCTCTGGGTATCTGTCTCTGTTCTCGCTGTGTTTCCTGTCTTAGACCGTCCTCGTCTCATGTGCTTTGTGTCCACTTTTGCTTCCGCTGTTTTGTTACATCTGTTTGTTCCAGCTGTGTTCCTCTGCTGTTTCCACTCTCCTCATCACCTGTCTGTGTATTTTCTGGTCCTTTTCACTTTGTACCTTTCCCCAGTGTTTCCCAGCTCCTTGTCCCTCCTTGTATTTTGCTTCATTCAGTTCCTGTGATCTGAAAGCTTAAATTTCCTTCGTATT
Source organism: Haplochromis burtoni (assembly GCF_018398535.1). Classification (NCBI taxonomy): domain Eukaryota; kingdom Metazoa; phylum Chordata; class Actinopteri; order Cichliformes; family Cichlidae; genus Haplochromis; species Haplochromis burtoni. The sequence continues at coordinate 156,707 of NW_024582774.1, forward strand.
TGTATCTGGACATTGAGCCACATAAATGGCTTGCCTTTGGTTAAGATCTGGTCTCCACAGCTGCCGGTTTAACTCATTGATCATATGCCGTACGGTCGGAGAGCAGTAGGCCCAGGTTTGAATCTGACCTGCGGCCCCTGGTACATGGACAGGGGAGCGAGAGAGGGGAAACACAGCACTGTCTTATTCCAATAAAGGCTGAAAGGCAAAAAAATAAATGTGGTCTCCGTGCATCTGCATTTGGATCCTCTCTGTTTAACACGATCTGCATCCCACACATCTTGACAAAAGTAACATGACAGTGATAATAATTCTTCTCAAATACTCTTAAGGTTCTCCCTCACACACACACACACACACACACACACACACACACACACAC
>NW_024582774.1:157108-165397 GCF_018398535.1 Haplochromis burtoni
CACACACACACACACACACACACACACACACACACACACACAGGGGAAGAGAGGGAGAAAGAGCAAGCCATGAAGGCCAAGAAATTGTCTTAGAGCTCAGAGACAGGGCTGCACTGAGACAGAGATATGGGAGGGAACAGAAAAGTTTCTGCAGTATTGAGTGTCTTTGAGATGATGGAGCACACTGGTCTCCATTATCCATAAATGAAAAGGGTTTGAAACCACCAGGACTCTTCCTAGAGCTGGCTGCGTGACTGGGTTCAACGTGACGCAAGAACCAGAAGGTCGCTCTGATAGACCTCCAGCATTGCTCTTTGGAGAGAGAGGAGCCTTTCAGAAGGACAGCCAGAAGCCGCTCATTGGTGGCTTCACATGACAGCCTGCCTGGAGTTTGTCAAAAGACTCCCAGACCTTGTAAAAGAAAGTTCCCTGTATGATGAAACAAAGATTGAACTCTTTGGCCTGAATGCCAAGCATCGTGTCTACCATCCCTACAGTGAAGAATAGTGGTGGCACAGTTTTTCACAGAAGGAACTGGGGGAGTAGTCAGGGTAAAGAGCAGGCTGTCCTTGCTGATAACCTGCACCACGGTGCTCTGGACCTCAGATTGGAGTAAAGGTTTATTTTCCAACAGGACAAGCCAACATAACAAAGGCTTTGGGACCTGTGGGAGTGTCATTGCCAGAGCCCATCCTCTCAACACTGGACGTTGGATAAACATGCAGATCATCTACATTGAGTCCATCGGTCCCTGACCAATTCAGGACATCTATACGACGTCCAACCTTGGATGTCAACATTTCAACTTTAAGCTTGGTAAATTTTTTGGAAGTCATGTTGAGGAAAATTTACATGAGTAATATTCTTTTATTTACATTGTTGTATCAATATGTTACATATGAATATGGATTATTTATCAACAATTTATTATGTGTTAGCCTATTGATTTATTCAGTACTTATGTGTTTGTGACCATGTTAAAATGGTCATATTTTAAAATCTGTTGAAATATTAAAACTTTTGAATTCCATATTAAAATGTAAAATAATAATGGTTGAACGCCGAAAAGTTGATTCTGTTTATATGGGCGTGGCGTTCTCAGTGGGAGAAACGCAGAGCAACTGCGGATGAAGGTTTCGGCCTGTCTCAGTGATGCAAAGCCTCCTGCATCCAGCATCAGCATGGAGGAGAGGAAGGCACTCACATCACTTAGTAATGTCAACAACATTATCATCTGTCCAGCACACAAGGCTAGGTGCACAGTTTTGCTAAATCAAAAAGACTATCATGAGAAAATGTTGTCACTGCTCAGTGATGAAAATACTTATGAGACCCAGGAAGTGAGAGATGTCACTATGGAGGCAGATGAAACCATGGTCTCGTACGACGTTACATCTCTCTCCACTTGCATCCCAGTCGAGGAAGCGCTGGAGGTAGTTCGAAAGAGGTTACAGGATGACCCCAACCTCAGCAGCAGGACCGCTCTCAGCACCGACCAAGTGTGTTTGAACTGTGTCTTCACATACAAGGGTCAGTCCTACAGGCAGAAACATGGGTGTGCCGTGGGCTCCCCAGTTTCACCCTTTTTGTACATGGAAGAAGTGGAAAAGAGGGCTTTGCTATCCTACCCTGGAACACCACCAAGCCATTGGTTCAGATATGTGGATGACACCTGGGTGAAATTCAAATCTCAGGACGTTCCACAGTTCACGGATCACATTAACTCAGTGGACCAACACATCAGATTCACCAGGGAGGATATGAACAGTGGCAGGTTAGCCTTCTTAGACTGTGAGATTTCCATCAGTAATGGGGGACATCTAAAAGCTGACGTGTACAGTAAACCTGCACATACGTAGTATCTAAGATACTACGTATGTGCAGTATCTAAGGTTTGACTCTCATCATCCACTGGAGCACAAACTGGGCGTCATCATGACGCTACAACACAGAGCGAACACCATCCCCACTGACACAGCAGCCAGGGAGGCAGAAGAACATCAGGAAGGCCCTGAGTAACTGTGGTTATCCCAGCTCGACTTTTGTTAAAGCTGGGAAGGCGCCTAAAGAAAGCTCCAGCTGATCCAGGAGAGAAGGACAAGAGAAAACCTGCAGTGATCCCGTACGTGTCAGGAGTATCGGAGCAGCTGAGACACATTTTTGCTAAACACCAGGTCTCTGTGGCTTTTAAAGCCCAAAACACGCTGCGCCAAAAACTGGTCCAGCCCAAGGATCGGGTCCCCGACACAAACAGAGTAACAGAGTGTACGCTGTTAAGTGCAGGATTTATACATCAGGGAAACCAAACAACCTCTGGTGAAGAGGACGGCACAACACAGAAGAGCCACCTCGTACCTCGACCACGGTGAAGTGGGCGGTCCTTTGTGAGCTGCAAATCAGGTAAGCAACAGCCTTTCTACCTTCTCAGGTTTCTACAGTAGAATCACCGTGGCGATCGCTTTGAAGTCTCTTTGTGCGGGGTTTCATCTTTGTTTTGTGCTGTCGGCTTTGTGTTCATAGCAAAATACTAAAGATCATACGTGTGTCCTCATCAGGATTTGGATGTGTGTTGGTGTGTGCAACTGTAGCCTCGGCTTTACAACATGCAATTAATTAGCACAAAGGTAAAGTGGAGCTAGTGAGAACCCAGTGACAACCTATGAGAGAACTGATAAGTAATATCGATAACAGAATCAGAATCCCTACATTCTTATTAATTACCATCTCTAGCCTTTACTACAGTTACCTCCACTTGTTATTTGTGAACTGAATTGAAAGAATGGGCTGAAATCAGGTAAAATGTATTTGTATATGTCATGGTCCTGGGCCATGTTGGCCCAGTATTCTTAGTTTTTGTGTGTTTTGTATTTTGTTCCCTATTTATGCCGTGGTTCCTAGGTTTAGTTAGGATGTTCCTTATTTGGTTACCCCCTGTGTGCCCCTCTGTGTATCTGTGAACCCTTGTTTCCCCTCCTTGTGTTTTATTCCATGTTTTCCGTTATGTCCGTGCTCTCTCCTCCTGTCTGAACCTCTGTGTACTTCCTGTTTTACTTTGACAGTCTCTCGTCAGTATGCGTCATGTTGTGTTCACCCCTGCCCTGTCTCGTTACGATTATCTGTGTCAGCTGTGTTCCCCGTGTGCTCCCACTTCCCTCGTTTACCCTCTGTGCATGTATGTCCACGTCTCCCTCAGTTCAGTGTCGCGTTCTCCCTCATGACTGTGTGCCCCGCCGTGTGTTTCCTCGTGAGTCCGTTCCTTAGTGCTTCCCAGTTCAGTTTCATATTATTTTGTATCGCCTTTATCCTCTGTCAGCAATAAAGCTGTATTTTGAGTTCAGTGCTGTTGTCCCGTGAGTTTGTGTTTGGGTCCTCTCCTGCCTGCACACAGCCTGATCATGACAGTATAGCGCTTTTCTAGTCCCTAAGGACCCCAAAGCACTTTACATATCCAGTCACACACACATTCACACACTGGTGATGGCAGCTACATCGTAGCCACAGCCGCCCTGGGGCGCACTGACAGAGGCGAGGCTGCCGGACACTGGCGCCACCGGGCCCTCTGACCACCACCAGTAGGCAACGGGTGAAGTATCTTGCCCAAGGACACAACGACCGAGACTGTCCGAGCCGGGGCTCGAACCGGCAACCTTCCTAATTTCTCTGCCATGAGAAAGTTGGGTTGCTCTGCAGTATGATTTGCATCATTATTCATTTGCACCATAAAGTGCTGTCCAATCCATTTTGCAGCATTTGTCTCAATCTGTGCACTTGGGAATTTATCCTACTACTTATATCAGCAGTCACAACATTAATAATACTAAGGACCTGACTCTCTTGGTAAACCTATATGTGCATCCCATAACTCTGCCTTTATCGTGTTTGACAGATAATGTGGTGAGCTTTGTTCCTCTCCTTCTTCAACCATTTTCATCCCATAATTATGGTAAAAGTTCATCTTGGTTTTAGCTGCCAAAGCTTTATGTGGCTTTCCTGGTCTCCAGTAGAAACAGTGGTTTGCACCTTGTTACAGTTCCACAGAGTTCTGTGTGTTTTGTGTGGATGCTTGCAAAGAGCTGACGTGTTAGCATATAATGTAGTTGCTTCAGCCCATGTCACAGTTTGCACTTTCTCTTGTTTTGTCGTGCAATAAAAATACAAAATCCTTTTCATATCTCTAGTCCTCAAAAGTTATAGACGGGTGTAAGTGCTCAGGAAAAAACGATATTTGATGTAATGACATCATTGCAACTGTATTGTCATTATTGAATTCAGTACGCTGAAACTGCATTACTGAAAAATATTATGATCTAATACTTTGTAATGTGTTATTCTGTATGTAATACAACCATAAGGTGTAGTTTCCTGACAGTCACAAGTTTCATGACATAAAATGGTTGTGATCACAGTGACAATAGCACAAGAGTGCGAGTGCTCACAGAAATGACCTATAGTGCACAGAGAGAGCCAATGACTCTGGTTTCACCTCCTGGAACTTGTTTTCTTCAGGCCAAAGACTGACCACTGGGCCTCTGTCCATCATCTTGACGATGTCTGCCATGTTGATATACTTATCCAGCTCTATGACCTTCTCCATCCAGTGGATTTTTGTCATACCGTGGTCTGAAAACAACATTATATTCAGCTGGTTCACCATGTTCATCTCCTGCAGGAACATCACAAAAACAAGAATGAAAACGTTGAAAGAATGAAAGAACATGAAAACAAACCACATGACAGGAAAAATTGCAGAATCTGCAACTGTAGTGACAGTTATTGTGTTATTACTTTGATTTTGCTGTTGAGTTTCTGCATTGCAAGATCCAGTTGTTGCACAGCTGTTTTGACCTGACGAGAGTCTGGACCAAAGTGATGGCCCTCCACATCAATTTTCTCATAATATATTGCTGCCATGTCTGCTTGGTTTGATCTAAGACACACACAGATTAAATGGTTAGTCTTCTACCTTCTCTAAGTGTTATTTTCTTAAGTGCACCAAAAACTGTCACGCTCATCTTTGCGTCTTGTTGCACTGTCTGTTCTTCTGCTCTCTCTGTGCTGTGTTTCTTACCCAGACTTATCTTTGAATCAGCTCACTGTGCATCACCTAGGACTCTCACCTCTAGTCTCCTCATTCTGGATAAATGTGCCTTCTTACTGTCCACAGCTGACACTGCATTCTAGTTACCTCAGACATCGAATGCTGGAGCTCTGAGTGACATTACACCCATGTTCCAGTAGTAAAGTTAATAAAAGCAATGAAACACAGGCTCAAACTAATAAAATAAGGTGCTTACATTGTATGACATCTTACTGTGATGTGAGGTAGACATTTTCTGTAACTGTCCTTATGTCAGTGAAGCTGCAACAGTTATTGGAGGAACTGTTCAGCTGTTAAGTGTTGCAGCGGACAGCTGTGGTCATCGTGGCTGATGCAGACCTCATTCAGAAAGGGCTGAGCTCAGTTGATGGAGGAACACAGTGTTGATTCAAACTGCATTTAAATTGCAACAACAATAATGAATTCTGTCAGCAAACGACCGCTCCCTGTGCAAAACAGATCGTAAATCGATCGGATCTTCTATAGCGCTTTTCTACTAAGCACTCAAAGTGCTTTTCACAACTTGCCTCATTCGGCCTTTCGTACAGCCAGTCTTTCTATCCAGCTAACATGTACACACATTGATATTCATGTTACCTTAAGACTGTTAGTGCATTTGTTATTGATGCTGTGAGATTTTTCTCTGAGGGGTTGTACACGTATTCCTCACAGAAAGATGGACGGACACCCAGAATCTCCACCTCACAGCCTGAAACACATGAAACGACTCCATCATTTACAGGCACCTCTGTAAACAGTTAACATGCTATGATAGCCCATTACCTGTATGTCATAGACAATAATTGCTTATTATGTTGACCAGCAGCCATCAGAGTGTATGTGTGTTGTTATTCTAACAAAAGAAATCACAGCAGTTTCCCTTGGTTGTCATTGTCCCTCTCTGAACCTGGGTTTAGTGTTTTTGGGGTCAGGAGTCTTTGTATTGTAATCTTTGTGTTTGGTTGGTTATCGTTCTGTTATTGCTGGAGTTCAGCTTCATTGTTCCCTTGTGTTTACTCGTCTTCTTTATTTTCTGATGGTTTGTATAAGTTGGTAACACTTTCTATTGCAACCTGCAACTAAGGTGCAAGTACCCTGTAATTACATGTCATGTCAGGTAACAAGTCGGGTTTTTACTGGAAACAATGAAATAATTACACTGAAAGAATTTATTTGTTTCCACATCTTCAGTACGCTTTTCAGGGCATGGGCCATATTATGGAGTGACTTACTGAGTTGTGACAACTGCTGTGGCTTCATGCTGAGAGAGAGCACTTCAGATGTGATGCTAGCTTTAATAGTGTTGATGGAGAAGTATAAAGAAAGCCAGAAGGAGCTGCTCTGTGGATCTAGAGAACGGCTGGTGCAGTGCATGTATGAGGACAGCGAGACAGTGGTAAAGAAACCAACTCTAAGCCCGTTCTTATTCGCAGTGGTGATGGACAGATGAGGTCAGGCAGGTGTCTCAGGGGGGTTGCTGAGGACATTGGGATCTGTAGTGATCTAGATGGAAGAGAGCCTAGAGAGGTGGAGGTATGCCCTCGAGAGAAGAGGAATGAAAGTCAGAATATATGTGTGTGAAGTAGCAGCTGATTTCAATCTGTGTGTCAGAGGATTTGGACATTACTTTTATTGTCACTGCACAAAAGGATGAGAGCAAGATGTTAAAGTGGAGACTGCTGCAGGACAGAACAACTGCATCATACTGTTAAACACAACTGCAGCTCTTCACAAGCACAGACAGCATGGTAGCGCTAAGCCAGCCAAGAACCCGGAGTGATGTTAAAGCTGACCCCAGACCAGCACTGTGATAAAGTCAGCCGCCATTTGCAGTGAAGCCTGGCGCTGCCGAACACAAAATTTCACAGCTTTAAAATTAATTTGTTTCATATGTTTTTCTTATGCGTGTAAGAAAAATAATTAATAAATCACTGCGAACAAGTTTCACCCGTTCTTTTGGCGGTATATAACGAAGCTCTAACTAAAGGATGCTTACCTTCAACCATGTATGATAGCACTATCTCTCTAATCCACAAGCCTGGTAAGGATCCTTTGGAGCCTGGTTCGTACAGACCAATAAGTCTACTGAATGTAGATCATAAAATATTGTCAAAACTTCTGGCCATGTGATTAGAGATGGTTCTCCCAACAGTTGTGTCGGAGGACCAAACGGGATTTGTAAAAAATAGACAGTTATCTTTTAATATTAGAAGGCTATTCAATATTATATATACACATAATACTTCTGATCAATCTGAAATATTACTCTCATTAGATGCAGAGAAGGCCTTTGCCAGGGTTGAGTGGGATTTCCTCTTCTCGACCCTGTCAAAGTTTGGCATAGGCCCTAATTATATCTCCTTTGTTAAGCTGCTTTACACAAAACCTCAGGCCTCGGTTAATACAAATAATATAACTTCTAGTCCTTTCCTCCTCCACCGCTCTACAAGACCAGGGTGCCCTTTGTCCCCATTGCTATTTGCACTTGTCATAGAACCTCTCGCCATTCAATTACGCTCTGCAAAGGATTATAAAGGAATAAGGAGATTTGGTGTAGAACATAAGGTGTCTCTCTATGCAGATGATTTGTTGCTATATATCACTGACCCTACTAAATCATTGCCAAAAATTATGACAGTTTTAACTGAATTTGGGAAAATTTCTGGATACAAAATCAACCTAACAAAAAGCATATTGTTTCCTGTTAGTTCTTTAGAAAAGTTAGATAGCGCTACATTGACTTTGTTTCCTTTTGCCGTCTCAAATACTTTCAAATATCTTGGAATAACTGTAACCCGTGAATTCTGTGGCCTTTTCAAACATAATTTTATTAATTTATACCATCAAACTGAACAGAACTTGGAAAGACTGTCCAAACTGCCCATCTCGCTTGCTGGCCGAGTAAATATCATTAGGATGAGCACTTTACCCCAAATTTTTATTTTTGGTTCAATGTATCCCAATATTGATCACAAAAACCTTTTTTTAAGAAAATAGACCAGTTAATTTCTCAGTTTATCTGGAACAAGAAGACACCCAGAATAAAAAAGATATTTCTCCAAAGAGCCAAGATTACAGGAGGAATGGGGTTGCCTTGTTTTCAGCTCTGTTATTGGGCCTGTAACATACGTTGTATGTCATTCTGGGGCGGGGAACATAGACCTGATTGGGAACGGATGGAAAGTTTGACT
>NW_024582774.1:177692-215792 GCF_018398535.1 Haplochromis burtoni
TTCTCCACCTGAGCTACAGCCACAATCCTCAAAGCTTCATTTAAAACAAAAAAACAGCAATTTAAAAATCAGACAAATATTCTGACAGACTGGTTGATGAGACTCAATGATAGCTATGATGATGATGATGATGATGATGATATCATAGTGACTAACAATCACAAGATCTAATACACAAACTGTATAAAACAGATGTCAGTTGTTAGTAATATCTACTATACTATAAAACCTCTAAACTTATTACAGAAGAAAGTGATACGATGATTCATAATATTAAATATAGAAACATACAAATAAATTATTTATAAAATCAAATTATTAAAATTAGGAGATTTAGTGAAATTACGGACACTATTAATTATGTTTAAGGCTAAAAATAATATTTTGCCCTTTAAGTTACAAAGAGTATTTTTATGTGTTCAGGGGGAGAAGATAGCAGAAGGAAATTTTATTTTAAGCATCAGTTAGCTAGGACTACACAAAGATTAATGAGTCAACGGTTAGGGGTATACGACTGTGGAACTCTCTTCATTATAATTTAAAGAATTGTATAAGTTTACATTGTTTTAAAAAGTGTTACATGCTTAAAACGATAACTCAATATGAAGAATGCGAATGAAATTGGAGTTCATTGAAAAAGGATCCATTATAATTTTTTGTTTTATTTATTTTATTTATTTTCTCCTTGTTACTATGTGGAGTGGTATATTCTGATTGTAAATTTGTTGTTTGGTTTGGGTTAGGACCGGAGATAAATGTTAATGTTAGTTTGTTCCCTGATTTTTGGTGCCCACTTGTAATATAAAGTTGGATTGTAGATAGGGGGCGGGGTTTAATAAGAATATTTTCTTCTTCCTGCTCCTTTTCACACATGGTTGTAGTGCTTTTTGATAGAAAGTGTGGTTGGTTTGTTTGAATTGTTGTACCAAGTGTGAAATAAATAAATAAAATGAAATGACAAAACTGATCTGTGGGGCTGGGAGAGATGTTTGCATGGTTGCTCAGTGTGATAAACCAGATTAAATGCTAGTGACGTGTTAATCGTCTCCTACCTTTGCACCTATAACTAATTAACTAATTAAATATTAGGTTGGACACTCTGTTGCAGGACATGTTGCATTTGGAGCGTTCCTTTCACAGCCAACATTTCTGGAGAAAGCATTAAAATGAATCACACAATGGAGATATACTAAGATTAGCAGCAGGAAAAACTCCCTTTTAACAGGAAGAAACCTCCGGCAGAACCAGGCTCAGGGAGGGGCGGGGCCATCTGCTGTGATTGGTTGGGGTGAGAGAAGGATAAAGACATGCTGTGGAAGAGAGACAGAGGCTAATAATAACTAATGATTAGACACAGAGTGGTGTATAAACACACAGTGAGTGAAGGACAAACATAGAAAAAGGAAAATAACCTCGACCTATTGCAGCGCAACTCAGGGAGGATTCAGGGTCACCTGATCCAGCCCTAATGATACGCTTTATCAAGTTTTCAGCCTAATTTTAAAAGTAGATATTGTGTCTTCGCTAATGCTGAAAGTAAGCAGGCATGACCGTAATAGTTGGTCGTTTGTTTGGAAAGCTAGCGCATAGATGGGAACAATTACCAATAGTTGTACATCACCGAAAATTGCAAAAGTACACTTTGAGTACGAGTGACCCTAACATCTCAAGGTCTGAACCAGACCGACCAAGTCAAGATCAAGTTCAACCTGAATCACAAGGCACACTCAAACACTGCTTTAGCGGTAAGTAAGTAAAACTTGGTTTCTATAGCGCCTTTCAGGATAAACCTCACAATGTACTTCACAACAATATAACAGGGAAGGAAAATGGTGAGAGAGTGCAGAGTCCACAGATCTGAAACTCATAGAATAAGGCAGGTTAGCCTTCTTAGACTGTGAGATTTCCATCAGTAGTGGGGGACATCTAAAAGCTGACGTGTACCGTAAACCTGCACATACGGATCAGTATCTAAGGTTTGACTCTCATCATCCACTGGAGCACAAACTGGGCGTCATCAGGACGCTACAACACAGAGCGAACACCATCCCCACTGACACAGCAGCCAGGGAGGCAGAAGAACATCAGGAAGGCCCTGAGTAACTGTGGTTATCCCAGCTGGACTTTTGTTAAAGCTGGGAAGGCGCCTAAAGAAAGCTCCAGCTGATCCAGGAGAGAAGGACAAGAGAAAACCTGCAGTGATCCCGTACGTGTCAGGAGTATCGGAGCAGCTGAGACGCATTTTTGCTAAACACCAGGTCTCTGTGGTCAGATTGACCCAGAACAGAAGAGATGTCACATGTCATCTGCATCACTACAGAAAGTGGAAAAAAATCAAAATTATAAAAGAAAATTGTAAAATAATCAATGCTGGTGTTTCTGACACTTTTAAATTTGCCCCGGGTCAAATTAACCCAGGAGCATGATTGGTGTTCCTGGAAACCAACATAACAGGAGGGTTAAACCCCAAAACACGCTGCGCCAAAAACTGGTCCCCCCCAAGGATCGGGTCCCCGACACAAACAGAGTAACATAGTGTACGCTGGTAAGTGCCAGGATTTATACATCAGGGAAACCAAACAAGCTCTGGCTACAACACAGCAGAGCCACCTCGTCAGGCCAGGACTCTGCAGTCTATTTACACCTACAGGCCAGTGGACACTCTTTCAATGATGAGGATGTAACATCCTGGACAGGGAGGAACGCTGGTTTGAGGGCGGAGTCAAGGAGGCCATTTACGTGAAAAGGGAAAGACCATCTCTGAATGGAGGAGGGGCCTAAGGGTACATCTGTCACCATCTTACATGCTGTGATTGCAGCCATTCCCCAACTCTCTGTGAATGGGACTCATGGACATTGATCAGTGAGCTTTGATCAGTGGTCATGAGAATTTGCATAATTAAGATTTAGGAACTGCCCTCCCAGCCCATTGTTCCTTCAGTGGTTTCAGTCATTATGCAAATGTCCTGTTTATAAGGTTGAAACCTGCAGTCAGCTGAGACTGAAGACGTCACCGGGATGACTGAGCATGCATCAAGACAGAATAAGGTGTTTGGTCCCCTATTTGTGCACCTATACCAGCTGTCACAGAGAGAGGCATGCTACACCCTGGAAATGTTACCAGTCTGACATATACAGCCTTTTTTCACTAGTGCCTACTTGTGTCAGTGTTGCACTCAGTGTTGGTCAAGTTACTTGAAAAAAGTAATCAGTAACTAATTACTGATTACTTCCCCAAAAAAGTAATCCCGTTACTTTACTGATTACTTATTTTCAAAAGTAATTAATTACTTAGTTACTTTTTAAAAACACGATTTACAACCTGAAGAGGTGATAAAGCGATAGATCTTTCAGCCCAATTCTACTTTTTCTGCATAATCCATCATACAAAATGTAATCAAATGGAAAAGTCTCTTTTTAAAACTTGTTTTATTAGTTTTAATCTTTTAACTTTATGCATCAAGCAAACATTTAATTATCTGCAACATTCTCTGACTGGAAGAAATTAGTTTAACATTTAAACCTATTTTCTGCACATTCCAGCACATAAAATAAAATATTTTTGTGTTTACACTCAGTCTTTCAAATAGATGCAAGTAAAACACAGCAGAAAATAAATAAAGTCAAAGACTCAGCGGTCCTGTTGCTCTATTTTCACCTGTAAAGCAGGAGTGGGGCAGGCGGAGGGTTACCCTGGTGCAGGTGTGCCGCGGTCAGTGGAAGAATCCGCGAGTTTCTCTGTGAGTTTCCCATTACGTCGTAGCTACTCGGTGCTTGTTGGAAGTTTAGGGGTTTTTTCGCTGTAAAAAGAAGTTTTCTTCCCACGCACAGCGGACACTAATGTTTTTGTCACTTTTTATGGAATCAAACTCAAAGTAAGGTCAGTACTTCCACGCTTTAAACGCTGCACGCTCATACTCTCTCTGCACTCGATATATGATCCATTGTTGATCTGCACACAGCTGTTGTCACTAACGGCGCACTCGCTTACGTCACTGTCGTGAGACATTCTCGCAAAAAATCACGGTTTTAGTAACGCAGCGTTCCTACGGGAAAGTAACGGTAATCTAATTACCGTTTTTGCAATAGTAATCCCTTACTTTACTCGTTACTTGAAAAAAGTAATCGGATTACAGTAACGCGTTACTGCCCATCTCTGATGGTACCTGGTAACAGGAATCTTTTCAGTACCTACTCAGTCAAGGCTCAAATCGATCTGAGGTAATCAGAAAATGTGACAGCACCAGACTGCATGTCAGGTACTCAGTTGCGTCACCTGATAAGTCATGAAAGCGTCTCCTTCATGAAAATCAAAACTGCCACTTTTGGAACAGCGGAAATGAGAAACACAACAGCGTGGTCCCCGAGTCTGACGGATACACCACGAACGTCAAGTCTAGTGGAGCCAAGTAGCTACTCGTGGAAAAGAGACCGTCAACCATTCATGCTTACATTTATAGCTACAGTTGAGAATCACAAATGAAACTAATCCTGTACATGACTTTGGGCTGTGGGAGAAAGCCACAGCGCCAGAGAGAATCCACACAGAACACCACAGCACTAAGAGTCACACTGCTGTGCCACAGGAGTGAACTAAAGCAAACTGAAGGTTGCAACAATTCCATAAAGATCCAGAAACACAGTCACAGCCACCTCGAGGTGAGGGATCACAGGCCTTTAAGAAATCACTGAGGTTTGGAGGAGGTGATACCAAATAGCTAACAGTGGCTGCAGCCATTTACTGAGCAGACGAACTGGACCTGAGCTGTTAACTCACTCTGATACCAGACTGGTTGAATTACTCAGATTCCTGAAGGCTGACGGCCGCTGTCCTTTCTTTACATGGACACAGGGTTTAAGTCTACGGGGGGGCATGCGGTGTACTAGACCATATTCATTTCAAGGCTTTCGTAACGTTTTTTCAGATTAAAATAATATAAAATATTGAGTTAATTAAAGTGTATTAATATTTATAAATATAAAAATAAAGCTTTTAAATCTCTGAGCCACTGACCTGAGGATTGTTAGGTTATTATATAAGTCTACGCCATCATAACGGCTGTTTTCAGCAGCATAAACAATAGTGAAGGTAAATCTTTTATACCTTAGGTTGTGTACATATCTTGTTTTATTTGACTTTGACTGTACCTAAAATTAAAATTCGACGTCAATGACGGCACGTCAGCACGATCCAAGGGTTCCTTTGTTTTCTTTTAACCACGGATGCAGTTAAACCTTCAAACATTGCAGTGTCTAAAATGGAAACCAACGAAAGATGTTTTTTTCTCATTTGAATATTTATTATCACTCGATAATCAGACGAAAGCATTTCTTATCCGATTACTCGATTACTTGACGGAATAATTGATGCTGAATCGACAGCCCTATTTTGGTCACCAAAACTGTGAGCGCTGATAAATGCTACTTTTAGCTAATGTGATATTTGCAAATAACAGCTTGCCATCGCATTTCCACTTACCACCTTAATACACAGACAACTTCAGATAGAATTTCACATTGATCGTGTGCACGTACCTGGCCAGTAGTACATGAAAACCTTCCTTCCCAGCTTCTGCAAGGTGACCCACAGTGGTTCTGACCCGTCCCACCAAATTGGCAACCGGCTGTCAGGATTGGTCCCAATTAGGAATTCTTTCTTGGAGACTTCATCCCACATGTAGTTTCCAGTCATCTGATGAATATCACAATGACGGCCTAATAATAAGAACAATAATAATAAAAAGTAACATTACACTGTGTGCAAGACAAAAGTTGCCCCACAGCTCAGAGCACATCGCTTTGTAAATCATTATTAAACCCATAAAAACCTTTGTTTATGATAGTTCTGCTGCCTGGAGCAAAGCCTGTAATCCCAGAGAACCCCACAGAGGAACCTACGGGGTTCTCTAGTTCCTGTGTTACAGTGATCATCCTGTGCTCAGGCAATAATCTGGATTAGCTCACAGAGCCACAGGAAACATTTAGTGTACACATTACCGGCTGCAATACTTAAATATTTTCTCCCAAAAAAACTTTAAATAAAAACATCAGGTAAAAAATGATCTAATGAAATCAAACATGTTCAGAATAGTTTCACCTCAGTGTCCCAGTACCTCAAATTACAAAGATGGGCCGCCGTGCATCAGCCCTACAAACACTGACAGCAGCTCATTGGTTCATTTTCGTTATTCACACTGGATCCAATCAAATCTCTTAATGCCACTAGGCCCTCCTCTACCTTTACTGTGCTTCCCTCGAACTACCTGCTGCTCCAGATCACACGTAACTGCATGTCCAGCCGTAGCACGCTGACGACCTTCTTCCTCTTACAGACGCTCCTTCATAGCCACTCATGTTTAGCTCCGCTCAGATTCTTTTATCACCACACAAACTTCACCTTTTTAAATAAACAGCTTAACCTGTAATCACGACAGAACAATCTGGCCACCCTCTGGACCCAGACCTGACCTACTTCTGTGACCTGTTAAGAGGTGAACACAAGAACACAAGTAATAATAATAATATTAATGACTTAGATGTGTATAATGTATTTATCTTTCAACAAACCCAAAGATGCTTCACAACAGTATAAATAAACAAAAACAAGACTAAAGGTTCAAGGTTTCGTTGAAGACTTGAGTTTTGAGAAGTTTCAGTGACGGGCTCGTGTGAGGGTGAGGGGCCGCCACACAGGGGTGGAGGTGGGCGTGTGGGACAGAAAGCAGACCCATAGCTGAGGATGCAGCAACCCAGACTGTGTGTATGGGTGCAGCAGAGGTACTGAGGGGCCAGGGCATTGAGGGATTTGGAAGTAATGCAGGACTTGAGCAGGAGATAGTGGAGATTTCTGAGGGTGGCGATGATGTTTCCAGAGCTTAGTGGCTCATAGAAGCCTGGAGGAGCTCTGGACATACTGGAGCTGCTCCATTATAGTTATCAAGCCAGGTGGTGACAAGGGCACGGATGAAGGTTTCTGCTGCAGTTAGTGAGTGATGGCTCAAGTCAAGAGATGTTTCTTCATCATCATCTTCATCATCCTCATCATCAGTGGGGCTTTGGGGGCCACGACGAGAGCTCTGTTAGTCGACATCCATATTTGGTTTCGTGCGGACAGTTGGCAAGTCGTCGCTTGGTGATCGATGGTCAACTGCGGGCCATTCACGCGAGATCTGCTTCCAGCTCCCAAAGCTCCAGCTGCTGTTAGCTGGTTAGCTGCAACTCTTAGCAACCACGTTGATCTCCCTTTCTCAGCTTGACTCAGGGCACTGCTTCTCAATTGTTTTCTGTTACGCCCCCCTCAGGAAGAAGAAAACATTTCACGACCCCCACTCTCCCCCCCACTATAAATAGTATCACTGTCTATAAAATTGTTATTATAAGCACATCTTGAGGGTTTGTTTGCTGCACTTCATACCTCCTGCTCTGTGCAGTGTGGGACTGGACTAGAGAGAGAGAGCAGATTTCTCCTGTTTTGGCTTCCTGTTAAATCCAGAATTCAAAATCCTGCTCCTCACATACAAGGTCTTAAATAATCAGGCCCCATCTTATCTTAATGACCTTGTAGTACCATATCACCCTATTAGAGCACTTCGCTCTCGCTCTGCAGGCCTACTTGTTGTTCCTAGAGTATTTAAAAGTAGAATGGGAGGCAGAGCCTTCAGTTTTCAGGCCCCTCTTCTGTGGAACCAGCTTCCAGTTTGGATTCAGGAGACAGACACTATCTCTACTTTCAAGATCAGGCTTCAAACTTTCCTTTTTGATAAACCTCAGAGACTCAGAATCCAGCCTTAGTTATGCTGCAATAGAGTAAAGACCCTTTCACATCAGATGCGGCGTGCGCTGCACTCACCTCTAGCTGGAGCGCAGGACCCCAAATTCGTGTTGCACTGGCGGCTGTGCTCCGCTTGTACGTCATTTTGTGCGGCCGCTCTAAGTGTACTGATATGACTTTACATCTTCTATGAGAATTTGTGTTTTATTGTGTCCAGATGTGTAATTAAAAAAACCTGTACAGCTCATTCATGAAGAAGAAAGCTTTGTAACTATCCCCACTAGTGAAGAGTGTGACATTTCCACACCCCTGAGGTCTGCAGAGCTGTTGTAATGGAGGTCCCTTTATATGCACGTAAACTTCTGTCAAAAAGGTCACATGACTCGGATACGCACAGAGTGGTTTCCTTTATCATGTGGTTGAACTTTGCACAGCTGTAGGCTTTGTTTCTGTTGAAGGTACGTTGCAATGCACAGCGGTCAAAGGTCAGCCGGTTTGAACATGTGCAAGTACTCCTGGTTACGCTGTGCTCGGCTCAGCACAACAGGAACCTTTATTGCGTGGCAATAGAAACGAATGGGTTTCAGAGCGCACGCCGCGTCCTTTTATTACAGCCCCTTTCACACAGGGCACAGCTAGGGTTTCCCATGATGCACTGAGGGTTTCTCCTTCACACCTTTAGCACTGTCGCTAAAGTGCTCAGCTGTCTGATTGTTGGGGTTTCTTTGTATCAGGTTATTGTAGCGTTTTAATCTTACAATATTGTGCGCTACATAAATTGTCTTGTAATTTTGTATCACATTTTTCTTCTGTTATACTCTCGTAATTATTGTAACAAATTCAAATAATTTATTGGCAAACAAAAGTAGATTTTTTTTGAGTAAAAATTATTTATGGGCAAACAAATATTTATGCTTTAACAATTTATATTTGCGTGTTACTTTAAGGTACGCAAAACGCATAGAGACATATCTCCAAAGTATTTTTTTCTATTTTGTATAAAAAAATCAAAAGACTGCTGGCAGATTTGCACATTTATAGTATCAGTATTGGTCATAAACTTTGTTCTGTGTGTATCCCTGAATATTTGCTGTTCTCTTATACAGCACAACCCAAACTCATCAGTATTGTGATGTTTAAATCTCCTCTGTGTGGATAGAAGCCTTTTGATGTGCCATGTTCAGATAGTTCACTTCAATTATCACATATTATACAATTAAACTAACTGCAGACAGACTTTCTTTTTAAATTATTTAGACAGTATAAAGCTAATGTTTAACTAGGCAGTCAGAGATTACAGAGAAGTCTCTTATTATCAGTTAAGCATTACCAGCAGCGTAAAAAGAAGCATCCAAACAGCTTTGGAGAAAGTGAGAGCTTCCCCGTCTGTGAGCAGGCAGTCCCAGCTGAAACTCTGAACACAAACTGATCCGTCAGGAAGATGACTTAGGATGCAAGGCTTGAAACTATCCCAGCCGCCATTACACTGCTGGACAACACAGGAATGTGCAAATCGCACACGGACTCTAATGACTAATGTGTCGTGTAGACGGCTGGATTTTAATCACCTACTTTTTCTATTTATGTGTTTTTTGTTGTCCTCTCACGGCCTCAGAGTTAATGCGCTTTTATGTATAATTAAAAGGCCTCTCAGGGCGCCTCTAGTGTAACTTTTATGTTCTTGGGTTTTACATGTTTTACATGTTTTACATGTCCGGGTAATTAGATCTGGTTGTTTAGGGCCTAAAACATTTCCCCAGCTCATTAAATCAAACGTATTTGTTTGATCAGCTGGGAGTTACACCTAATGTCTTCTTACAATATCAGTTATTGTGTTAGAAGCTACAGAGACGCATAAAGAGACGGATTACCTGTCATCAAGGAATAATAATTAGGGTATGACAAGCTTGGGAAGTCCGGCGTTAAGTGGTCAACCTTCACACCATTTTCCACAAGCTCACGAAATCCGGGTAAATGGTGCAGGTCATCCATGTAGTCGTAGCGGAATCCATCGATCAAGAACACGAGTAACGGGTGCGCCTCGACACCCAGCTGTCCTGCGTCAAACAGCAGCAGCAGCAGCAGGACGGTCCGAGGGCAGAACGCAGGAGTCTTTCTGCTGGACATGACATTAACGCATGATCTGCTTCTCTGTCTAAAACTTTATGGCAGAGGGAGTTTGCTCCTGTGCCGCAGCAGCAGCAGCTACCAAAGGTTTCTCAGTGCGCACTCGATGCGAACCTGTTGGCTGTGCCGATCACTGATCATCGACTTCCGATAACAGCATTCGTGCAGAGAAAGATTCATAGACGGGGCAAATGTGTATTTTATATTAACATGAAAATAAATACTCCACCATCATGATTTCACCAACATAGCACCTAGTTGATAGGAACTACTTCTCCTTCCGCCTGTCACTATCCAGAGGTAACTATGAGCCTCGTCAGTCAGCCTATGAGGGGCTGCACGAGAACATTAAACATGCGCGGTGGTCGCCCGTCAGTATCCGCCTAAAGATCATCCACAGCCATGCATGTTGTTCTCGAGCACATTCAAGAAGCATTTCATTTATGGACTTCAGGCTCAAAATCATATCGCTCACATTTGAAACCCTTAACTTTACTCCGCGGCTCATAAGACTTTATAGGACTTATTGTTGAATTTAACTTTGTCTTGTTTTGCGTCATGAAAAGATGACGTATTCTGCTCCTCCCAGAGAAGTTTATTCAGTTCTCCCCTCCTTCATTCATTTCAGTGGAGAGGCATTGGTTCTTAAGTTACTGCCAGCCACAGCCTAAATGGCTCACATGTTACTATCGTTTATATGTTGAGGCATCTGACAATCAATATTATTTTGAAACATCATTAGCCTCCCCCCCCAACCTCTTTGTGTCTGTGTGTACGTGCACACCCCTAAAAGTGCACCCTGAGGCTGGAGACCAAAAATTCACACAAAGGTGAGGACACTTGTCTAGATAACACCAGGTAGTACGGTAACTTGTGTTGTAAGAACAGGTGCACCCCCACAACGCTCACCGAAATCATCAGTAAAACCAAGAAGCTCCAGACTGGTCACAGCTGATAGCAAAGAGTAAGAAGAAACCTGCACTGCACAGATGTTTAAAGCCCCCACAGAGATCTAGTATAAGTCAACCAGAAGGGCCCACCACACCGCAGAAGCTGAGGGACACCGAACAGACCTGAAACCCAAGCAGAGCACTGGCCAACGCAACCCAGGTGCCACGCCCACTCCCAAAGGTGCAAGACAGCCATCCTCAAAGGAGCCTACCTGAGTCCCACTGTCCTGGAACAGAGCGGCACCCATCCCAACCCAGAGAGCGGGGCGAAGAGACAGAGTACCAGGCCGGCAGGGAGGACCCGGGCCTGCACCACACAGGACAGCACAATGTATGCAGATTAAGGAAAAGAGAAGGTGGCTCCAGGACACATCAGCTCTGTGGCCCACTGCTGTCGAGCAGTGCATCAGCCTAGACCGACAGAAGCATAGCTAGTGGAGGATAGTCCAGCCAAAAAGTAACAAATGCATGAACTCGTTTTTCAGCATCACTCTGAGACAGGATGCAATACTGCAATTCTTTGTTGAACCCTTTGAATTAAAGCTTCGGTTACATATTGGTGTTTGCTGGTGGAGGCAAAACAACAACATATTCATGGAAACCAAAGATATGATGCAGACTAATGACACGTATTTGTTTCATCCACACTGAATATCATAAGAAATGTTTTTAAAATGTATCAAGCAGTAAAATCACTCGAGTGGCAGATCACACACATGCAGCCGTTTCATCTGCAGGAGCCCTTCTTATGCTGCAGGTCTGGCAGCATCGCTTTAAAGAAGGCTGCAGTAATGAATGAAAAGACAGCGATGTAACCAAACATTGTTATTTTATTATCATAAAAAGTAACACAATCCCCATTAGGCATTACATACACTACAACAACAGTAACACCAGTACGACACATCAAAGGGACTTTTGGATATTATAGACATTTTTAAAAAATCCCTCCTTTTTATTATTTAAATTGTTTTGACTAGTTATAACAGATGAACATAATTTACAGGTATGACATATTGTCACCATTAGAAACATTGTTATTGTTGAGAATCTCCAGTCTTAAAAACAACCGCTAATGTTGAGGGAAGACATTTCATGGACTGTCACTGTAGAAACAGGGATTGTGCTGGAGAAGGGTTGATGTAAGGCCACTGGGCCAGGCGACAATGTGGAGGCTCGGGGTAGGGAGCAGTGCAAACATTAGAGATGAGAGACACGTGTTCCAGCAGGCACACAAAGCCCCGTTTCACTGGTGGAACAAAGAAGGACCCCGCTGCTGTGGAACAAGAGCTAAAAACCTTCAAACGTGGTAAAAGAGATGCAGAGATTCATTTCTACTATTGAGCCTTCAACCTAGCTGTGACAGTAAGCCTAAGGTTTGTTTGAAAATACAGACTGGAAATCCTGTATCTGCAGGGACAGGACTCACTCTGAAGGTGAAGGTGGAGCAGTGATATCGGGACTTATTCTCATCTTTCTATAGTCTTACAACGTGGGTACAAATGGCACAAACAACCTATGTGTGAAAGTATAATTGGGACTAAAATCCTAGTGTAAAGGTAGTAAGAAAAACTACCTACTCTAGGGAAAGAGCAGAGACGAGAACCTTATTACAGAGATAAAGGATGTTTCGCAGATTTGTTGAATACTGACAAAAGGTGACTAAAACTGGTAAAAGTGGTAGAAACCTTCAGGCATGATTGACTAAGGGCTACAATTCTAGAATACTTAACATTGAACACTCTGTTCCAGAGAACAGAACATCCCTGAGGGATACAACCCAAGAACTGCAGGGGACCCGATGTAGAACAATACAGGGGAAAATGCAAAGACCAACAAATGACGTCAGTTACACAACAAGTGAAATGTGGATGTGAAATTGTTTTTTAATGAGAACTTTTCTGAAAGTCAGCACTGGATGGAGTCAAGGAAAAGAACGGTGACGTCGACACTTTGATATGTAGTGTGATAGTATATTTATGGTGCCCTCTAAAAGTCAACTGGAATCCAACACGAGCAGCTTTTACTCCACACTGTTCATGTGTCAGTTGAATATGCCGTACATACACAGACGGTAGGTTGAAATATCACTGTACCGTTAACCTACTCTTGGAGAGCACTGAATACATGTGTTTGTAAGACATTCGCAGGCTAGAGGCTAATGACAGTGATGTTTCAGACTGTCTTTCGCTTCTATGGAGGTAGTTGGTATAAGTAGAGAGA
Source organism: Haplochromis burtoni (assembly GCF_018398535.1). Taxonomy (NCBI): domain Eukaryota; kingdom Metazoa; phylum Chordata; class Actinopteri; order Cichliformes; family Cichlidae; genus Haplochromis; species Haplochromis burtoni. Next base: position 190,764 of record NW_024582774.1, read on the forward strand.
AACTTACCGGATGGCAACAGCGAAACAGAAAAAGGGATGAGAGGAAATCACTGCTAAAACACTACAGAGGTTCTGGAACCCAATTTCAAGCATGATTTATAACAATTTTCAAATGTAGCTTTTAGTTCACACATCACTGTGACGTAGTCAGGTGCTCCACCTGCCAGTCAGTCTGGACTCTGTGCTGCTGGCCAGTAAACGGGAGAATGGTCAGTGCCAGAGATATGCAAGCACAGCAGCCGTATGATACTATAATCTCACCATATTGTCTTCATTTTTAATTATAGTCTCGCTGACCACAAAACATCTTAGCACCAGGAGTGAAGAGCTCAAGGTTTTGATTCAAGCCGTCTGAAGACAAACTGAAGTATTTATAAACTTGATAAAAATATAAATCGGCGAAAAAGCTGTGCAAAAATCCTAAAAATGTCAAATCCCCGTCTTTTTCTCTGTGTGTGTATACCAGACTGGATGCTTTGTTTGCTAGAGCTTGCATTCTGTGTTGGACTCTAAGTCACTACAAGTGCAACTGCAATGTTGTACATGGCACATTAACATGTAGCACAGACTTTGCTGTTCTCACACAAGGATTTATAACGTGAACTCTCATGCACTTCCTGTCTCTGGAACGTGGGCGGTTATTTTAGTAAACAAGTAAACGTTGACCCCTCATGTCCACTGATTAAAGCCGTTTCACATCGAGGAGTCTAAATTTTGTTGATTGATTCACTTGTTCAGAGTTTTTTCCTTTATTGTGTTGTCTTGTCGAGGTAGTATTTCCAACAACGCGCTGCTTATAGTCTCCAGATTGTTGGTGGTGGCTACTGTGACTAGAATGACGATATCTGTATTATAGGAGGAAAGACGAGCAGTGAAATAAGCCGTAATAACGCCTGTAGAGCCTCAACAGCGTCTAAAACTCATCTAATAAATACGTCCAGAACCTGAATGAAATGAATCTCAACAAGAAAAGCGACTCAGGATACCAAGAAATATTTCATGTTACCTACACACATAATATACTACACAAATGTAGTTGTCGGTGTAGAGTATTGTAATGTATAGATTTATGATGTAAATCTGATCACTGATATTGGGGTTTTTCCTCTATGAGACTGGACAAGGGACTCTATGTCCACTGGACTAATAAGACAGTTTTTGGATGGACTGTAGCCAATGGACATGAAGGGTAACAAAAAGAACAAAAGGTAAAAGTCTGTAATCATCAATCTCATCTCTGGACCTGCAGCCGTCCATGTTTAACTGCTGCCTGCACAGAAACCGCCAACAGTGTCGGGGAGTTCAGATGGGCACCATAGACATAAGAAATGCTTCCATACATTCTACAGAAATGTTCTCGTATAAAACAAAACAACTGTCCTTTATAACCACTTCACGTGTGTTGTTATGTTTTGGAGTGATGAGAAAGGTTTTTATTGCCATTTTCTGTGGCACTGCACCTTAAAGGGTGTTGCCATTGGCAAATGTTGTTTGAGGGCAAACAGAGACAAGTAATGAGTAAGAATTGGTTAGTGAAACTCTGGGAGCCCCTTATAGGTCAGGAGGACTGATGGTTCTCAGGGTGTAATACCAGTTGACACCACAGGAGGGGGTTAAGTAATCTTAAGCAGCTGAATGGGCGTGAAAATAACATAACCTGAGATTACAGATTATCCAAGCATTCAGTCACTCGCTCAGTCACTCACTCACTCGAACCCACACGTATGAAAAACACAAAAGCTGTAGTGTGTAAACTAGAGGCTAGAGAATGACAGTGTGCAATATCCTGGTGTGTGTAGTTCTGTGTGAACGAGCTGCTTCCTGGGGATCTAACTTCCTGTCTGTCCATCCATATGTGTGTTAGCAGGTATAATCACAAAGGACCTGTCACAGCTGCACTGCCAGTCAGTCTGTCAGCTTTCACTGTAACAGTGCATGCAGACTGATTTTCTGACCAGTCCACTGGCTCTGTGTTCTGCCCAGCCCTTAGTTCTGACCCTAGACGCTGGTGATTGACGCAAGGCAGGCACTGGGCTTCTGGAGTTTTTCTGGTTGGGTGCCAGCAGGTTCCGGAATGGCACGGAAGGAGAAAGGAGGACCGTTTCCAGTGGTGATGTTGAGGTGGCCTGGGCTCAAGGCCAGGTTCTGCCGTCGGTTACTCTCCACTATTGAAGAGGTGTTAGATGCTAAGCTCTCTCTCGTTCTGCAGAGTGACAGAGACACAATTAGAAATAACACAACCATAAGAGAAGGTTCTTCAAGCTGACATTGGTGTGTGTGTGTCTGTACATATATATACATACACATGTGTTTGTGTATATAAACTACTAGTTAAAAGTTTGAGAACAGCCCAGTTTTTCCAGTTATTTGTTGCAGTCGTTCAAGTCCAGTGAACAGCTTGAAATGGTACAAAGGTAAGTGTTGAACTGCCAGCGGTTTTAAACAAAGGTAAGGTCACCAAAACTGTAAAATAATGTACATTTCACAATTATACAAAAAGGCCTTTTTCAGGGACAACACGGGTTAACAATTTAAATCTGTTCTGCAGCAACGGAGGCTGATCAGCCTTGAAAGCTGCTGCTGTTACTTCCTACATGCACCGAGTTGGTCAGGGCTTCATCCTACAGCAGGATAAAGACCCCACACAGTCCAAGCTGTGGCAGAACCACCTCAGGAACAAAGAACACGATGAGCTTGGAAACATGGAGGTCCAGCACAGTCTCCAGACTTAAACCCATCGAGCTGGTTTGAACTGGACAGAAGAGCGAAAGCAAAGCAGCTACAAGGTCCACATTCATGGGAACGTCTGCTCCAGATTTGGGAGAAGATTTGATTTGTGTTGTAGAAAGAAGCCACGGCTGTGTTCAGCTGTTGTATCACAGGGGGCGACTTTGATGAGTCAGAATATATTTGGTCTATAAACTGATTTCACGATTTTTATTTACTCCAATTTCTTATTTGTACTATGCTTCCACTTCAGTGCAATGAGACATTAAACTGTATGATTTTCAATAAAAAACTGGAAAAACTTTTGATTGGTATATATAGTAGCTGCTATTGTCACTGTTATTATCTGCTAAACAAATATAACACTATAGCTACCTCAAATCTCACCTTCTATTGCACATCGCTTTTTGTCTAATTTTATTGTTATTACTATTATATTTATTATTGTGACCAATTTCATTCTTCATTTTAGAATCACTCAGAATCAGAATCCTGTGGTGACAGCCGACACAGTACAGACAGTAACTGACTAAACTAAATGAAATAACACATCACAGAGTTACATTTACAAAGGTATTGGCCTCTTTCCTATTTTTTGTATGTTTTTCACATTTAAATATTTCTTAAATGTTTCTTAAATTTAAACATTAGAGAAAGATAACAAGTTAACACAAAATGCAGTTTCTAAATAAAGGTTTTTATCATTAAGGGGAAAAATTGAGTCCTACATGGCCCCGTGTGAAAAATACAAAGAGCTCAAATATAAATATCGCACAAACACAAAGTATCAGAATGAAAGACTTGTTGTGCAACCTGAATGATCTGAAGGATGACTTGTAGAGGCTCCCACAGGCTGGCTGGGATGGGCAAAGGAGACTCACTAAAGCTTTGTGTTTGCAGTGATCCAGAGTAGGATGGCACGGTTGGCTCCTTCAACTTGAATGGGCTCAGAAAAAACTGACCCCCTCCTCAGAGGCTGGAAGCATTTTGTTTTTCTAATGGAGGCTAAATCCTTGTGCTCAGCTTCCTCCTATAAAATGTTTGCAATTTTACTTAAAAAAGAATAAAATAAGACTTAAAGAAAAAAATATGTTTACCCAACACGAGGAAGCATGCTACGCTCACTAGTGTCCACAGTGATTGATGCTCTACCAGGTGCACACGGACCAGACCATCAACAAGAAGCTCAGTGAGAAGGCAACAATTGTTGTGCAGTTATTAAGAAATGAAAGAAATATTAAATTCCTATAAATCACCTTCTGTCTTGAATTCCATCCTATGAGGTAATTATGGTCAAAACAAACTTTATTTTCTAGTAAGAATGTACTGACTTTACTCACATATGTAGCACATATGTAAATCTATTGTCTGTTGCTACGTTGCAGACGGGGCCTCCACACCTAAACAGGAAAATGAGTCATTGCTGTTGTGAGCTCCAGCCAATATTACAGGCTGTGGTGAGCTGACCTGTGGTGCTGCTCCGACGTGCTCTTTGTGGATTTACACAACTAGATGTAAGCAGATGTTTCACGGGCTGTCTTAATACCAGATGGTAAATGAAAGCGTTATCAGCCTTGCACGTGTCCTGTCTACAGGAAGCGGTGTCTGAAAAGGGCTGGGAAAATCATCAGAGACCCCAGTCACCCTCACACTCTTCACCCTCCTGCCCTCTGGGAGGCGCCACAGGAGCCTCCGGACTAAGACCACCAGGTACCGGAACAGCTTCTTCCCCACAGCTGTCAGACTGCTGAACTCTGCCTCCTGACATCTGACCCACGTTAACACATGGACTGAACATACACACACCCACAATGGACAACTGTACCCTCAAACACACAATAATAACATGGACTGAACCACCACTCACAACCACCAGCACTTTATAGCCTCTGTAGAAACTATCTACACCCTCACTTATCTTAACTGCACTACTGTATAGCTCTGTGTAAATAATCATTCTGTACATTCGATAATTTTTAATCCTACAACTGTTTACAACTTGCATAGTTCCCATTTCTGTATAGCTGTATATCTCAGATTCTGTAAAGTTATTTATTTCATATTCTGTATAGTTTTCATATTTATATCCTGTTCATATCCTGTACATAGCTTGTACTCACTACAGCCTGTACATACTTATAGTTATAGAATATTCACAACATACTTCATACCGTGTACATTATAACATAATAGACCCATTTCTGTAATATACTCACATATCTATATTATTGCTAATATATATTGTAATATATCTATATCACTAAAGCACTTCTGGGTGGATGCAAACTGCATTTCGTTGCCCTGTACCTGTGCATGTGCAATGACAATAAAGTTGAATTCTATTCTATTCTTTCTCATCTTTCTCCATCTCTGAGTTGGCTCTCGTTCTTTTGTCTCATTGGGGAATCTAGCAGCTGTACTTTTTACTAGCAACAAGCTGCACACAGTTTGTATGCTTGCTGATATTTGTTGATCTGATAAAAACGTTGCATTTAAATTACCCGCAACTTAAAAATCAGAACTCCATCTTTGAGCGCTCCTCGTCTGTCGGGCTAGCTAGATGCTGAAGTATCGTGACCACAGCTTCTGGACATCCGCACTAATTCCAGTGTTGACAAGACCAAAAGATAAACCACTGGCCCACTTTTAACTTGTAATAAATGATGCATAAATGACATCGTTTTGTCTCTCTCGTCTCTGTGTGTGCAATAGCCCCATGGTGGCAGATACATCATTTGGATCGACTCTCATGTGCTACTGTTTAGACTCTAATGGTTTTAATGTTTGAAGCAGTGCATTGACAGGAAGCACAACTCCCCTCTTAAATCAAAATGTAAGGAGTCCATGTACAAAGCTGTCAGAGAAATAAATACTCAGCTAAAGTACAGATACCAGAAAACTGTACTTAAGTACAATTAAGAAGTACTTCAGTACTTCACACCTCTCAATGACTTTTTAAGCAGTTCATACAGTATCACAGTCAATCGTGTTGACTAATGTATGGAGATCTGCCACCATAAGAGCAGTGATAATGTAACTGTAGGATCAAACCCTCGGTCCTATGAAATGCAGTTATCACATCAACCTTTTTTACCTAATAAAGTCTGAGTGGTCAAAGCTGTCATTGTGAGTATCATCAGCATGCAGTATCAAAAAGCTGCTGTCAGGGTTTAGCAAAGAGCTGAGGTGCCAGCTTTGTGGCTGTAAGCTCTCAGTTAAATTAGCATGATGATGCATTTACAAAAGCTGAAGAGGGTGAAAGAAATCTTTGGTGACCTAACAGTGCGCTGGTTCATGTACAAATATGTAGTCAGTTTACTCCAAGGGCAGCTTGTGAGTGTCAAACATTAGAGTGCGAAGGAGTAACTGTGCTAACAAAAGGAATACAGTGTAAGCAGAGGTTTTACACTCTGTACTGTTGCAGTTAAGGAAAATGAAAACAAGTCACTTCACTATAAAACTGGACTCGCCTGTTAGAAGTGTTTGGTAACTATGTGAGGTCTTTGGCACTGAAACTCAGGAGCACCGTTACAAACTGTTCCACCTTAAACATCATAAATCTGTGTGTAACAGCTGACCTGTCTGTGTGTGTGTGTGTGTGTGTCTTTGTGTGCGTCTGTGTTGATAAAAGAACATGTTAATGATGTATCTCTGTACAGCTCTTAAACTTTTCATTAAAGTTGAGCACGACTTGGTTTCAATGAAACAATATAAATGTCCCAAACTTACACAAATCACATTTTTATGATTGATTTAAATATTCTCTGAAGGGAAACTCCTAAAAATAAATAAAGTGCCTTGAGGCCAGCCAACACAATAACTGCATCCACACCTTTCAGTTCCAAACAACTACTGGCCCTCTTTATGAAAGCCTGACAGAAGCTTTTTAACGTAAAAAGCGTGTTTTGCTGTGGTGCAGAGCGTTAGTAAATCTGGCCCTTGGACGTAGCTATTTTTTGCAGTTGACCTCATTACATATTTATTTGTAGGAACTTCTCTTTCAGTGCCATGGGGGGGACCATAACAGAAGATGCATGCAGGCAATCAAGATAGTTTTTAAAGTGAGCCAGTGGATTAGTAGTGGATCTTTAACACAGTTGGAAATGAGTCCATAATGCACACGAGCAGCCCCACAGCTCAGCACCACACGTGCAGTCTCTGAGATCTGTGATATACATCATTCAGCCTGGTGTCAAAATGTCTTATACACTGTTATAGTCAGACATTCATTTCATACTGACTTTATTAGATACCTCAGCAGGTCAAACACACAGTAGGTCTGTACCTTTGATTTGTCAGACTTTCACTGGATGACCTCCATAACACAAACCAAAAGGAATATCCATCCCCAGCAGGTATCCACTACACTATGGAGTCACACTCCAGATGATCTAATAACAATGCAATTGATAAATGCAGTATAAGAGCAGCTTTTACATATGTGTTTCAAGGTCACTTCAGATCAGTTAGAGGGAATTAAAGGGTAGGGCTGTGCGATATGACCAAAACCTCATATCCTGATATAAGACATCTATCGTCCGATAACGATATAAATCACACAAATGTAACATTTTCTGTAAACTCTGTGAATCTCGGGCAGCTCGACTTGCGTGAAGTGTTTCCAGCTGTGCGTCGTGTAGCTGGAGTCGAGTGTTTTAACGATGCATGAAACGACACATTTTTAGACACAAGTTGTAACGGCGCCATTTCCTTTGTGAGTATTTATTACACGGCGTGCTGCGGGGAAAAGCCTGTTCTAACGTTTGAGTCTAAGGTTTATTTTTTAGCACCTGGCGACTTTTTTACTTCTCATCCGTAAATAATCTGCTCTTTCACGTGATTCAGTTTATTTTGAAAAGTCTCAACAGGATCTTGAGCTTTATTGTGAAAGGTTTATGTGGAACATAAACAAGCGGACACGCGATGGTGTTACCGTCGTGGTTGCTAACCACAACGCATAAAAACAGGCGCTTCTGTAGTGTGGTTATATTAAATATAAGAGAAAGAGACTTTTAATAAATGAATCCAGCCACTACAGTGACATCAGAACCATGAGAAAATATTGCTGCAAACAGTTTGTTTTGCGACACCACGAAACAAACGATAGCGTGAAATGAAACGACGGACATTTTTATATCGTCATCAGATATACATCGTTATATCGAGCAGCCCTACTAAAGGGGAATAATCACGTTTAGAATACAAGAATAGGATTTTCTGTTAGGAACTGTTTGGGAACGTGCCCGGATCATGTGTGTGAGCTCTGCATCTGACAGCTTAGGTGGAGCACAGGGCTCATGAAGAAGGTTGCTGCAAACTATCCATACATTTTCCTCCACTTATGGAAGTCAGGAACGTGGTAATTTGAGATTAAATATCACTGATATCATTTATCTACACTTGATAAATGTAAAATGTCTCAATTAGATACTAAATTATAAAGTATATAGATTGACGAACAAAGGCTTAATCTGGGGTTTTATTATTCTGAAGTGCATCCACCCCCCATGTACAGTGTTGGTGTTTATGGCTGTAGTGTGTACAGTATAAATATTCTCACCGTGGGGAATTGAATCCGCTGTCAACAGTGACCGAGCTGGAGTCCATACTGTCCAGCCGAGCAGAATGAGCTGACTGCTGGTTCTGACTGGGCTCCGGAAGGTTCTCTTTGACACCTGGGAAGGCAAGCGTTCTTTCAAACCTCCTCTGCAGATCCCTCTCTTTCTCTCTTTCCAGCAGCCATTGCATGGTTCCTGCTCCACCTCCTCCCATGACAGCAATGCTTCCTCCAGGCTTCTCATCCTCTCCTTGACTTTTCGCGCCTCCGTCTTCAAGTTCATCATCATCTGAAACATTGTAGTAGTCAAAGTTTGCATCTGCAGCACTGGATGTGGGTTCAGTCCCTTGTGATGGAGCAGATGATGTTGCCAACAGAGGCTTAGGAGCATCGAAGGCTTCTTGGGAATCAAGAGCATCGCAGGATGATGACAGATTTGAGGAGGCAAGGGCTGTGGGTTTTCTCAGAGAGCTGTAACCTGGCAAAGGCAGGCTAGGTGGAGGTTTGAAGAGCGTATCTTTACTAAAGATCTCCTTTCGTTTCTCCTGATTAGAAGAGGTGCTGTGGGCAGGTCGTCCATTAGAAAGAGGGAGGTCAGGGATAGAGAGGGGTATTGGTGGCAAGCTGCTGCCCTTAGGTCCCACCTTTGTTAAGTCCTCCCTATTTTCTGGTGGATGGGATGTCTGTCTATCAGTCTGCCTGTCAATACTACCTGGTTTTAATCCATCATGGCTGTTTTTGCCCAGAGTTCCCAGAGGAGCTGTTGATGTGAGAATAGCCTCAGAGGATCCAGGGCATTGGAAGTAATCATCGGGAGAGGCAGAGTTAGGCAGTGGTTTTGGTGAATATGCTGGGAGACTATCCCTGCTCTTACTCTTCTCCAAGTTCCTGCTCCCATCCAATCTCAGGGAATCCCCAGGCACCTTAGTGGAAGTGGGTGTGGCACGAGAGTAGTGAGAAGAGCTCTGATTAGCTCGCAGGGTGCCATCATCAGTATAGTAACGGCTCCGGTCATCATAATAATCGGGTGGTCCAATCAGTCCAGCTCCAAGCGGACCTTTAGAGTTGTCCATTGATCGGGAACGTTCCTTGGCCTTGTCGCTGCGTTCATTTCTGGATTTCCTCTCCTGGGTGTGGGAGTGCGAGCGGTGGACCTTAGAATGGTGGGCTGATTTGCCGTGACTTGGCTCAGGGAAAGGCATTTCTGTGCGTCGCTTGGCAAGCTCTCCGGACACATCCCACTCTGGAGTAACGGGCAGGTGTGAGGAGTCAAGAATGTTAGGGTTGCTGTGTGCCAGGTGGAGTCGGGCCCTTTGCCGCTCCATGGCCACTGCCTGTTCCCTTGGTGACCGAGCCAGTGAGCATGAGTAACCTCTATAGTCCCTTTCGGCCAACTCTAAATGGGAACTGTCACTTGGCTCACAGCGAGTAGTCCTTGTCTTACTATGCGAGCGGCTAAGTTTGGTCTGGGACTGCTTTCTGTGTCTACCCCCACTTCTTCTACTTCTGGAGCTGTGATTGGCCGACGATGCTTTGCTCCTCTGAGCACGCTCTTCTTCAAGACGCTTCATGACTGCTGTGTGTCGAGCAAGATTCTCCACTGTGAGGTCAGGATTGATTCTACGGATGATCTCCATCTCTACGTGGCGTGGCAGCTGGCTGGGTACGTCCTCATCCCGTAGCGGCCATTCCTCGGGGGGGAACTGTGCAGAGAAGGTTGCAAGCTGCTTGGCCTTATCTTTCTTAAAACTCAAGCGAAACAACTTCAAACCAAACTTTCGACTTCCCGTAGCACTAGCTCCAGCTTGTTTCTCTATGTCTGCAGTTCCTGCTACCCCTCCTCCTGCTGCGCTCCCACCTCGGTGCTTGTTTAGTGTATCCGTCTTGAATGGGAACCCGAGTGAACTGCGGCTCTTTTCAGTGTTCCCTCCTGCTTGCTGAGGGGGTGTTTGTGGGGAGTGAGGTACCGAGTACGCCTCCCGGTGGTCTTTGGGGGATCGCCGCTGCAGGGTGGTGTGGTGGCTAGGGGGGTCGTCTCCACGATAACTGTTGTTGTAAAAAGAATCCCCACCTCCCCCGCTGTGATTCTGGTTGGACTTTGGGTGTGTTCGCTCTCGCACACCCCCGGAGGTGGAAGGGGTTATGGTGCCAGAGAGAGGGGAGGTGCACTGTGTCTGCTGATGCTGCTGCTGCTGGTTCTGATGTTGGTGTCGGTCAGCAGAACGCTCTTCCAAGTGATACCACTTGGAGCTAGTTCGGATTAGGCTTGGAGTAATGAAATAGGTTTGAGGAGTTACGATAAAATATCCATCAGGTGTCGGGTAGATCTTCCGCTCACGGACCAGCATGTTCAGAGTATGGCGCAAAACCTCCTCCGTTGGTGTAGGTACACCTGACCAAAGACAGAGACATGAAGCAGTAAGTCCACTGGCTCTTTACAAACACCTCATTTAAACCCGCCCCCTAACATAATTAACTAAAAAACAAACATACAATCCAGGATTTTTATTAATCGTACTATGTTTAAAAGCAACAATTCCCTTGCCACAGAAATGTTATTGTTTGACCCACACGTGTACACTAAAAGCTCTAAAGATTAGTTCCAGAGTGAAGATTTGAAATAACTTCAACGTCAGTGAGGACAGAAAAGGTTTCATTTTGCAATATCAATATCAAAGGTATGTACCTTTACCCCCTTTTTCAACATCAGCCAGTATTTCTGACTAAAGTAATATTTCTACCTGCTAACCCAGAACAGGTTAGTGGTATAACAGATAACCTGTACCCTGGAGAGGAAATGCCATCTCACTAATTTAGATCTTCATTTAGCCCAGAAAAATGTTTATTGTAAATTTTAAAGCTAGGACATCTTACTATTCATCACTGATTAAAGAAAATAATAACAGCCGCAGGTTTCTTTTCAGTGATGGAGCCAGTTTGACAAAGAGGAAGAATTCTGTTGTGCCAGGCACTCCTTTAACCTTAAACAGCAATGACTTCATGAATTTCTTTACAAATTTTAACCATTTGTGAAAAAAATTATACATCCATCTCACAGACGTATCATTATATACAGCGGAATCCAGTGCTACTGATCTTTACAGAGACTCTATAGTTAATTTCAGTAATCACTTCCTAAAAAAACCCATCAACATGAAGTCTCAGAAAACTGCTCAAAGGAGACCTACTATTAATAAATGCTTCAATTTTAAATATGATCAAACTGGCACCACATGCCTTTAAGGTGGGAATTCATATCCATATCGCGATATAATTTGAAGCACGTGCGGTAACGATATATATTGCAATATATTCTTTTCTTCTGTATAACGTATTTCCCACACTATAAGGCGCACTTAAAATCCTTTAATTTTCTCAAAAATCGAGTGTGCCTTATGTATGAATTCTGGTTGTGCTTACTGACCTCTAACTGATTTTGGCTGCAGAAATCTGTTAAAAAATGTTTTAGTACAACTTTGGTTGATGGATTGTCAGAGCATTACGGCTGCTGTAGTCAGGAGCTTCACGGAGTATCTGGGTCCTAAACTCCGTCCACTTCAGGTCCCAAAGTCAAACGAACACTGAGAGTTAAAAACGGTCTAAATTCTCCATCCATCCATCCATTCATTCGCTTCCGCTTATCCTTTTCAGGGTCGCGGGGGGCGCTGGAGCCTATCCCAGCTGTCATAGGGCGAAAGGCGGGGTACACCCTGGACAGGTCGCCAGTCTGTCGCAGGGCCAACACACAGGGACAGACAACCATTCACACTCACATTCACACCTAGTGACAATTTAGATTAATCAATTAACCTATCCCCACAAGCTGCATGTCTTTGGACGGTGGGAGGAAGCCGGAGTACCCGGAGGGAACCCACGCAAACACGGGGAGAACATGCAAACTCCACACAGAAAGACCCCGGCCTGATGGAGGAATTGAACTCAGGACCTTCTTGCTGTGCGGCAACAGTTCTAACCACCGTGCCACCGTGCTCCCCGGTCTAAATTCTTTCATCTTTAATAAAATCATCAGCGTTGCTGCTTTACCAGGTGAAACAATTACGCCAGGCACCCATGAAAACAGGATTTATTAAATTTAACAGAGTTAGAAGTTAGCAGGAAGTTAGCTCGCTAGCTTCCACCTAAACATGATGTAGCATGTTCTGACTGAGAGATTTCTGAGAAAATTCAAACGTACAGCTCTGCTGTCACTTCCAACATAAATGAAGACAGAAAACTAAACAGCAGTGGCGTTTGTAGGGTTACTGAAGCTGGGCTAGCTGGTATATAATGTTGTGCTACGTGATCGCTAGTGACACAGCTATATTAGCATAACATAAACACAGTGAAGCTGGAGGATGAACACCAACTTTTTTCCACTCGATAAAAGTTAACGTGAGGGATTCTGGTGGTCAGGGACAAATGCAGTCGCATAGCAGGATGCTGTACACGGGCCAAACTTCAGTCAGGAGAACAACTGAGATAATCCATCCACAATATGAGGTTAGTCATTAATATGCTGCAACAACATGGGAATAAAGCAGCTGCGAGAGAATTCAACATTAATGAATCAATGTTACAGAAGTGGAGGAAGCGCAGTTTTTGGCTTTCCCCATATTTCAAAAGTGCTTCATCTCTTTGCTATGACTGTCGCCCGCCATAATTTGTAGATGATAATGGTTGTAGCCGCTGCCATGCTTTTGACCAAAACAGGCGCAGCTTGATGACATCATCAACATGCGCTATCGCGATATAGTCAAAATCTCTATCGTTGGCCAAATTTATATCGTTTCTATCGTATATCATTTATATCGCCCACCCCTAGTGGGAATAATTAAACAGCTTGATCCAGCTGTCTGAACTAATTATACGCCAATCTATGAAGTTCCTTTTAACCCAAATGTTCTTGAAAGAGTAGTTGCAAAACAGCTAACTGATCTTCTGTAGAGGAAATGTTTAGTTTAAGGGTTTAAGTTGGGTTTCAGAACTTATTACAGTACAGAATCAGCAAATCATCTTATGGCCTCTGACAGTGGAAGCAAAGTCACTGCCTTTCTCTAAAACCATGGGTGGTTTTAGAGAAAGGCAGTGAAGTAGGCGTCCCTGTCAGCCCTTAGGAATCGAATGCAGTCTTCTACAGATCTACACTCAAGGTTTGCAGGATGATATGCTAACGGCTCTCTACCCTGACAAAACTGCACGCAGCCAATCTGGTGTCACATGGCTGCTGTGAGTAAACACCATGAGTATTACTTTACCCATTGTAAATAACCAACATCATCATCAGTTTAAGTTTATGGACTGATAAACAGCACAGGAAAATCTGTTTATTCTTTTTGGGTTACAAAAATGTACCCTGGAGTGAAAAGTGATTCTATGTCAATCCTCATGGGATTTTCTCTGCAGTTTTTTTTATTGATTTTTCTTCTTTGTTCTACTTTGTTGCTTACTGTTACTTTTTCTTTCCGTAACTAACCCCTCAATCTCCATGTTTCTCTTTTCTTTTTTAGCATCTCCTTCACTCACTCCTCTACCAGTCTGGAGTTATTACTGTCAGTTACATCATAGCAGCTTTTCACTGCATCCAGACTGATGCAATACAAGATAGACTGCATGCACAGAAACAGTGAGTGTTTGTTCAGCCACCTCAATCGTGCTAAGACGATGACCAGGTAGCGAGAGTAATAAGACACATAGTGAATCGCTTGAGAAATTTCTTTGTTGAATCAGGAGGGGTTTAGTATGTTATGGTTCAAAGAATAATGTTTCATAATGCATGGTACACAATATGATGAACATTGCTGAAGCAGTGTGGGATCGTCTTGACAGAGAGAACAAAAGGCAGCCAACATTCAAAGAAGAACTTCAATAAGCCCAGAAAACTATTCTTGGAGACTACTTAAAGAAATTACAAGAAAGCTCACCTAACAGAGTTCAGGTGAGGTTGAAGAATAAAGGTGGTCATACCAAATATCAATTTCAAGCTAATTAGAATTGTACAAACTTTCACTGCCTTATACACTACCGGTCAAAAGTTTTAGAAAACCCCAATTTTTCCAGTTTTTATTGAAAATTATGCAATTTAGTTCAAGTTCAGTTCAAGTTCAAATTTTATTCGCCACATGCAGTGGCAGGTTGCCCTGCAGTGGAATGAACCCGCCCCCCGACCTTACACACACAACACAGACATCACATGGGGATACAAGTCAGAGAACGGTTGCATTACAGAAAAAAACCGTGAAATGTACACTACAATGGGAAAGTACAAGAGGAAAAAAAGAGACCTCTACTCATGCTGGGCTACAGGAGGACAGCATGAGAACAGGAAACAAAAAAACTCCTCTGCACAGAAAGCACATAAATGTTCACAGCACAACATTATGGAGCACGTGACCAGCAACAGAGGTGGGTAGGGGATGAGGAGTAATCCCAGGCAACACAGCAGCCATCCTGCCACTGCACCGACTCTCCAGCGCGGGCCCAGACCCGCCTCGTGTTCCCAGGATGCAACAAGCATCGAAGGCTTTGGAAGGGGAGGGGGGATGAGTGAGTGCTTATCAGTGTAAGTGTATGTGTGTGTGCGTGTCCATAGTTCAGACAGTATCCTTCGCCCTGCCAGGCTAAGCAAACAGACTGTGCTGGACCTCCATGTTTCCAAGCTCACCATCTTGTTCTTCTTTCCTGAGGTGGTTCTGGCACAGCTTGGACTGTTTGGGGTCTTTATCCTGCTGTAGGATGAAGCCCTGACCAACTAGGTCCATACCAGAGGATCCTGCATGGTGCTGCAGAATGCTGTGGTAGCTGTTCTGGTTCAAGGAGCCTTTGATGGTGAAGGAAACTGGACTCACTGACACCTTGACTTTCTTTGCAGGTTCTCTGTAGGACAGACCTACATTATGTTATGATGGCCTGTCTCTCCTCCACTGTTAATTGTCTGTTTCTTGCCATTTCTGTAGCAACACTCTACTTTCTGCAGTACAATACTGTTCAACTGATGCTCACGAAGGTATGGTACCACAGTGTGTTCAACACTGCTTTATGCAGACAGAGGGGGCTGGAAGTAATCTAGAAAAGTTGGAACACCTGTAGGAATTAGTAGCACCATCTTTCAAGGCTTAATCAACCTCCATTGCTGCAGAGCAGATTTTAAATTGTTAAGGGGTGTCGAACTCCAGGCCTCAAGGGCCGGTGTCCTGCAGGTTTTAGATCCCACCCTTGGGTAACCTTACCTTTGTTTTAAAACTCTCACAGTTCCCTTTGTATTATTTCAAGCTGTTCATTGGACTTGAACGACTTGAACTGGAATAAATAACTGGAAAAACTGGGCTGTTCTCAAACTTTTGAAAAGTAGCGTATATTGTATTTCCATTAATGTGTGCACATTCAGTCATTTGAGGGTGTCGCAGAATAGAGCTGCTACTCTTGAACATCAAAAGCAGTGAGTTGAGGTGGTTCTGACATCTGACAAGATCCTCCTGGGCAGTTCCAGGCATGTCCTACAGGGAGGAGGCCCTGTGGACCTCTCTGCTGCCCCAGTCACCCAGCCCGGTTAAGTGGGAAGAAATACCTGGGTGATGTGTTTCAAAGAATCTTTCAATGAATGAGAATGAGATCTATTCAACTCATTTCAATTCAGTTTAATTTATATACAGCAAAATCATTAAATAACAGTCACCTCAAGGTGCTTTATATTATAAGGCAAAAACCCAACCATAACCATAATCCAGATGTATAACTGATTGATTATAATCACTGTGGCACATGAGCATTCATTCAGCTTCATTCAATCATTCTGGCTGGTTTGGAGGTGATCAACTGCTCACTACACTCAATGACAACTTCCTGTTGTGTCCACAATTTCGACACTCGGATCTCAGACTGAGGCCGATGTCTAATTGTTCCTGATAAATTAAAGTGATCAGTGCGTTGTAGGAAGACGCAACCAAAAGGCATAAAAATGTTTTTTATGCCTTTTGGTTGCGTCTTCCTAATTTATCAGGAACAATCAGACATCGGCCTCAGTCTGAACTCGGACTCTACTTCAGACTGGGCCGACAGCACCCAAGCTGAGATTGTGAGACGCCTGTTATTGTCAGGAACAGCAATCACCTCCATCAGCAAACAGCAGAGAGCACCCTGAGGGCGTCCATATCGTTGCTGTGGACTTTAAATAAGGCATGTTTGAAATGTGTAGAAAATAGAATTAGAAATAGAATAGAATTCAACTTTATTGTCATTGCACATGCACAGGTACAGGGCAACGAAATGCAGACAGTAACAGTTGTTCCTAACCGAAAACCTTGGATGATGAGTGGAGTGCAGGCTCAGATCAGAACTTAAAACTTGGCCTTCAGGCTGAGGGACAGGTCTCTATACAGCAATGCAAGAGCCAAGAGGAGGGGCACCAAACAGGCCAAGGTGGGAGGCAGGAGGAGGATATAGGGCCTCCTCTACAACAATAACCCCCTCCAGGTGTAGAGAGGGATCCAAGCATTCATCAACTCCAAAGGCCGGAGCCCCCTGACTGCCAAAAGCAGCCTCAAATTCACAGTGGAGCTCAACACCTTCTTTGCTCGATTTGAGACCACCCCTCCCCAGCACCCTCTACCCCCGAATTCCCCACCACCAACCCGCTCCCTCAGGAACATGAGGTCAGGAGGAGACTGAGAGCGATGAACCCGAAGCATCCCAGGGATGGTGGTTAAAGCTTGCGTGGACTAACTGGCAGGGATCCTTACCAGGCTGTTTGATCTCTCCCTGACTCATGCCATGGTCCCCACCTGTCTGAAGGCCTCCACCATCATTCCCATCCCCCAAAACACTGGCATAGACATTGTCAATGACTACATACATTCATAGTCTTCACGCCTATAGTCATTTGAGTGGATAGTGTCTCAGCACATTACCTGCTCCTGGATCAAAAACTTCTTGACAAACCGGCCCCCACATCTACCTCGCACCGTCACTCAGCATTGGATCCCCACAGGGCTCTCAGCCCCCTAGTTTGGTCTCCTACTGCCAGGGTTTTTGGTACACAGGGGCCACAACTGAGAACAGGAAGGCTGCGCAGAGGATAATTAACACTGCCCAAAAAATCATTGGCTGCCATCGCTAGATCCTCCTGTCTCAGGAAAACCAGGGCCATCACAGGTGACCCACTGCACCCCACCCACCACCTGTTTGAGCCGCTGCCCTCTGGTCAATCAAGTCCCACACCTGAGACTCGCTAACATCTATTTTGTTTTAGCTATTAGCAAACTTACAGATGGAATAGCAAACTTCCTTTAATGTTTAAATCTGAAAGAGGACTGCAGCTATGACAAACCTGGCAACCTCAGCAACCTTTTATTCTAATAGTTAGCAACTTTTCCAGTAGGGGCAGGCGGTATAAACGTATATGGTAGAAACGATTAAATTTGGCCAACGATAGAGATTCTGACTATACCGCTCTACCGCAATAGAGCATGTTGATGATGTCATCAAGCTGCCCCTGTTTTGGTCAAAAGCATGGCAGCGGCTACAACTTATCATCTACAAATTATGGCAGGCGACAGTCATAGCAAAGAGATGAAGCACTTTTGAAATATGGGGAAAGCCAAAAACTGCGCTTCCTCCACTTCTGTAACATTGATTCATTAATGCTGTATTCTATCACAGCTGCTCTGTTCCCATGTTGTTGCAGCATATTAATAACTAACCTCATATTGTGGATGGATTATCTCAGTTGTTCTCCTGACTGAAGTTTGGCCCGTGTACAGCATCCTGCTATGCGACTGCATTTGTCCCTGACCACCAGAATCCCTCACGTTAACTTTTATCGAGTGGAAAAAAGTTGGCGTTCATCCTTCAGCTTCACTGTGCTAATGTTATGCTAATATAGCTGTGTCACTAGCAATCACATAGCACATCATTTTATACCAGCTAGCCCAGCTTCAGTAACCCTACAAACGTCACTGCTGTTTAGTTTTCTGTCTTCATCTATGTTGGAAGTGATATCAGAGCTGTACGTTTGAATTTTCTCAGAAATCTCTCAGTCAGAACATGCTACATCATGCTTAGGTTAAATTTAATAAATCCTGTCTTCATGGATGCCTGGATGTTAAACTTAATTGTTACACCTGGTAAAGCAGCAACGCTGATCATTTTATTAAAGATGAAAGAATTTAGACAGTTTTTAACTCTCAGTGATGCTGCAGTGTTTGTTTGACTTTGGGACCTGAGGGTGACGGAGTTTAGGACCCAGATTACTCAGCGAGGCTCCTGACTACAGTAGCCGTGACGCTCCGACAATCCATCAAGCGATGCGGCTTCGTAGCAACCAAAGTCGTACTAAAACATTTTTTGACAGATTTTTGAGCGCCGTGTAGCACATAAAATCGGTTTAAGAAAATTAAAGGATTGTAAGTGTGCCTTATAGTGGGGAAAATACGTTATACAGAAGAAAAGAATATATTGTGATATATATCATTACTGCATGTGCTTCAAATTATACCGCTATATGGATTTTAGGCCATATCGCCCAGCCCTATTTTCCAGCCTCTATAGTGTTTAAACACATATTTTTAATAGTTATCAGTCTGGTTTTCAAATTTTTTCTAGAACTGCCGACCAAAGAAAAACAAATGTCACGACACATTAACAATCTGTGTCCCATCTGCAAGGATCCTGTGTCCATCTGTGTGGCCTGGTCCAAAATGCTGGAAACCACTGCTTTAAACCAATCAAGAACAGCCAAGGAGACATCTTGTTGATACATTTGATTAACATCAATGATGAAAACTGGCTTGAGATGATGAGAAAAGTTATCCCATATCTGGAAATACTTTTTTTACAACAGTTGAAATGAGTAATAATAACAATGATAATAATTATATCACAAGAAAAAATTATTTGAACCAGAAAGTTCACGTGGTCACAAAATGTGACCCTGGTACCACTGCCACTTGGATGACCCATTTTAGTGGGTGCCCTAAAACCAATAAAGCAACAGAATTTATGAGACATTGATCGGCCACATTACCTCTATTGGGCTGTGCTATAAAGGGTTTATTCTGCTGTTAAACTTTTTCCTTACCCGCCCAATTTTCACAATCCAGATTATCTTGTATCTATCCTGAAATCATTCCATACTGTGATGGATGCAACATTGCTGAAGCCTTACTGATATGTACTGGTCTTGTCCCAGTCTCGGTCAGTTCTGGACAGAGGTTTTTCACTCCCTGTTTAAGATTCTCAATGTGAGCCTACCACCTAATCTCCTAATGGCTCTCTTTGGAGCGGATGAAGTGTCTCTGCTGGCCTTTAAGACAGGCGCTATTGTTCTGTTCCTTGTTTGCCAGGAGGGCAGTTCTAATGGAAGCTGCCCCTCCCACTCAGAAAACAGTGGTCATATGACCTCGCGTCTTGTTTAAAACTGCAAAAAATAAGACATGCACTTCAACACTCTACCAGGAAATTTCAAAACATACCAGGTCCTTTAAAGCATTTCAAGATGTATCTGAATTTTTCAGCTGCATTTTGCCTGTTTGCAGCTCCCTCATGTCAGGTGTGGAGAAACAGTGTGCAGATTTAGCGTGCAGTCACAACACATTAAATGTTGCCAATTCAAACTGGTTATTAGGACTGTGAAAATGTGGGAATAACGAAGTCTGATGTCTTCATGCATGCTCAATCATCCGGATAAGGAAAGCCCAAAAAGTTGATTCTGTGCATCTGGACGTTTTCAGTGGGAGAAATGTTTCGTCACTCATCCAAGTGACATTTCTTTAGTGTCTCTGGTGACTGAAAAAGCTACGTCCAAATGAACAGCATCAACTTTCTGGAATAAAGCCTGATGGATTTATCGACTTGTTTATGCTCTGCCCAGCTCTGCTGGTGTTGTATTTCTGGTATTCCAAATGTGTGTTGTCAACAGGAAAAGTACTTTCTAGCAGACAAGATTCGCAGTACACACTCGTAACATGGTTGAGATGTTTTTTTCCTTGTCTTCTGTAGTTTTTACATTTTCATTTATCCAGTCTTATAAATGCTGATGCTGAGATTTCCCCAAATGTCTAATATCAACCAATTATACTGGCCAGCTGATAAATTGCTGGGGCTCTAATAAAAACATGTCACTATAGGAATATATCGACTATATTATCTAATTTGATCTAAAATGTTTCAAACAAATTGCCTATAATAATAATGTTAAAGAGACTAGAAATAACGAATAAATAATAAAGCAACAGCAATTTTCTCCCTGTAATTGTTGCATGTGCAACACAGCAGAAGGATGAGGATGTGTAGACCTCATGTGTTGGGTCTGTGTTACCACAGGCCCCGCTAGTTTAGAGACTTATTCCTCATGAAGAACACAAGACAAAACAGAACATCTTCAACCGCTCTTTAACTCGCTAACGAGGGAAGCCTTGGTCAGAACCAGGTGGTGGAGCTTAATGCTCATCACCTGTCTCTAGCCCAAATCCTTCAAAGAGCAGCTTCCTCGCAGCTGTTTATTGACATAACAGTTACAATACACATCACAGCACAAGCACCTCCCACCGCAAACCCCCCAATGGTTCTAAGACAAGGCACTGTGTGTGTGTGTGTGTGTGTCCTCCTGCTCACCAAAAGGGTCATAAAAGCAGGAAGCTACAACACAAGAAACAGATCTTCAGATAGAATGTACCACAGTGTTGGGGAGTAACGGAATACATGTACCGCCGTTACGTATTTAAAATACAAAATATGAGTAACTGTATTCCGTTACAGTTACCGTTTAAAAAGGTGGTATTCAGAATACAGTTACTTTGTTGAAATAAATGGATTACACTGCGGTACTTTCCTGTTTCATTTTGTCGCGGGTCAGGACTGTTTGGGTTTTGTTTGACAGCTACGTTCTGTTGTTCCAGGCGGCAGCGTTACGGTTGCCATGGTTACAGGGTGACGCTCTCTCTCTGCGTGTTTCCTGGGTGAGAGAGCGCCTTTTTGTTGTTGTTGTTGTGCTAAGCTAACAGGCAGAATGCTACAAGCATAGCTCTAAAGAATGTAGCATCATGGGCAGTGTAGTCCGTGCTGCAGGGAGAATGGACTGCCATACACGTTATGTGTCTGTGAGCGAGGAGGGAGAAAAAGGGGAGTGGAAAGGTACGAGTTGTCATCGAGCAAAAACGGGAGCTGGAAGCATGTAAATATAATAATAACCACTGCAGCCAAGAAGAGAGCCTGACGAGCCCAGTTGTAAGTAAGCTATTAAGACTCGACTGTACACCGTGTTCGTGTTTTCCTCCGAAACAATAAGTTCCGTTGGAGCAGCCTTTCAACGCCTCTCTCTGTCTCTCGCAAGAAAAGTTGACCCACACAACAAAGTAAAGCTATTTTTCGGCTACGAGCCGACAGGGACCCCGCCGTATTAGTCAGAGGTCCCTTTACTACAGTTCGGAGTCGCGGACCTTCAGTAATAGTAATAAATCACACAGCAATAGTACATTCACGTTGTTGTAAAAAGCATGATAATATATTAAGTAATCCAAAGTATTCAGAATACGTTACTGTCATTGAGTAACGTAACGGAATACGTTACAGAATACATTTTGGGGCATGTATTCTGTATCTGTAGTGGAATACATTTTAAAAGTAACCTTCCCAACACTGACTACAATAAAACCTCCCTAGCACAGAGTGGCTGGAGAGGTGGTCAGAGACAAAGGAACATCTTTGATCGTATAGTTTGAACTAAGACTTTACAAATTTAAGAAACACATTGACAACATTCAACAATTTGACTTAACATTATGTACAGAGTCACAGGGACTATGCTGGCTGATGCGATCATTAAACCAGACATGGGAATGTGTGCAAATTTCCCACAAATTCTCAAGTTAATAAGTCAATAAATCTCTTGCATGGTAACTTTTCTGAATTACAAATGCTTACCATATTAAAAGCCAAAGGTAACATAAAGAAATACATAAGTAACGCTCCAAATAACTAAAATTCCATAACATGCCTTATGACAAAAACTGAGGAGACAGTTACAAGACAAATAAACACTTTATGCCTCATTTTTAAAGACATAATGTAGATAAATCCGACATTTTCGACTGCTTAAGAAGCTGATTAAAGTAAGTGACTCTTGTTGCCACAACCCTGCTCATAAACAACACTTTCTGAGCTATACCAGGAGTGTAGAGACACAGCTGTGTCATACTTTACTACCACATCGCATCTCACTGTCCACCTCACTGAGACAATAGACAAATTTGGAGCGTATGATACAGTCAAGTCATTCTGTATGTGTGCACAAAGTGGTGACAGAAAAACACTGGAAAAAAGTGGAAGTGAGTATAACTGGGTTTCAGGTTACTGTTTTACACCTTAACTGGTTAGATTTTCTTACATGTTCCATTCAGGAAAAAAATGCAAATGGAAAATGGAAAATGCATATATTATCTTTTTATTTTGGATCTTTACATTATTTTATTTTGCCCACAGGAGCAAAATTATTTCACAAAAACTACCTGGGTCAAAATTATTAGCCCCCCTGATACTAACAGTATCAGTCATTTGTAGTAGTGTTCAACGAGTCTCACACACACATCTCCTGAGCAATCCCAGGTCACTTCTGTTTGGTGAATCTCTTGATCTTCAGTTCAACCAACAGATTTTCGTTGGGTTTCAACTCAGAGCTTTGTGTAGACCAGCAGATAACGTTTACTTTGGTTTTCTGAAGGTAGTTCTTCACCATGAGCAAAGTGTGTTTTGGGTCATTGTCATGTCGGAGGTCAAAGTGATATAAAACTTGGGCAGTCTTTTTCTTTCCAGCTCGGGTCCTCTACCAGAGGCCTGAGAGCTCGAGGGTCCGGTATCTTAGCTGTTCCCAGGACTGCGCTCTTCTGGAAAGAGATCTCGGATTTTGTTCTTGGGATCTGCTGGAGGAGCCTCAAGCTCCCAGGTCTCTGGTAGAGGACCTGAGCTTGAAGGATAAGGACCGCCCCACAGGGGCAAGGGGAGATATATCACTGACACATTTACATTTTTAAAAGGTTAACTGATAACAAGTTCTGGGTGGAAAACCTCTTCGAATTGCATTTAGAAAAATGCCAAATATTGCACAGGCAAATCTTTAACAGTTGAGATAAAATGACTTATTCTCACCTTTAGAAAGCAAAAGAAACATCAGACACTTCAAAGAGTTGTGTGAGTGCTTGGATAGATTAAGAATTAAGAAGGTGATAAGAAAGACAGTAACTTGAACCTGTAACTGTGATTGAGTAGACAAGAGTTTACACACAGTGCTGACTGAGGCTGGTGTTACCTGGAAAACATGTCTGCAGGTGTTCAGTTAAGGCCTCCTGAGTGACAGGCTTATGGGCAGAGTTCATAGCAGAGATAGCCAATAACAAAACCTCTCCCAAAGGGATGAACTGTGATTGGCTGATGGGGGACATACTGATCGGTGACACATCACCTGTGAAAAGACAGAAAACGGTTAAGTGACTAGTTTCCTAAACTGCACAATACAAAACAAAACACATCTTAGAAATATATCAAATAAAAAGTCATGTGTCTGCCAGCTCTTCAGGCTTTCTGAAGTCCTGTGAAAATGTGTCTTTAGGCACTACATTACCATCCTGTCACCAAAACAGATCATTTATTCCAATGTTTTAGTTGAATCTGTGAAGTATCACCAAAGATAACACATTTTGAGAAGTATTTTTACACCATCAGGTGAATCCCAAGGAGCTATTAGCCAAAAACTTGAGGTGTTCTTAAAATGTGTGAGGTGTCTCTTTTAAACATTTGAGGAAGCTGGACAACCGGAGGCCAAAACAAAAAAGATTAAGCAGCAAGCATAAAATCTACCTACAGCAGAAGAGTATCTCAAAGTCATGTCATTAAGAAATAAGAAAAATCCAGCAAAAACCTGAAACAGAAACAGAGATTTATCTGCCCCTTCAGTTGATCCATTTGCTGTTGACCAAAACTTTGTCAGAAATGGTTTCAGCGGATCAGCAGCTACCAAGAAGCCATTCTTAAAGAAGGGAAACAAGGAGAAAGGCTGAGGGGTTCCAAAAAATCCGATTGTTAAGTGATGATTATGAATCCTGCTTCCAAGTCCAAACTTCTCTGTGTTTATTAAGGCTGTTGTGTTTTTAACATGTTTTAATGCTTTGTATCTTCTTCCATTTAAACTAAACAAGCCACTAAAAAAAAGTCAGTGATCACTGTCGGCCTCTTTTTCTTTTATTACCACTGTTCATAGGCGGTATGTTTGTAGGTATATTTTAAAGCTCAGTTTTTAAAACATTACAATGTAACTATGACATTTGCAGAATACTGAAAGGTAAGTAGGACCAGAGTCCAATCTGATTACCATAATCCCTGTCCCCAAGAAACCTAGGATCACTGGACTAAATGACTACAGACCCGTGGCTCTGACATCTGTGGTCATGAAGTCCTTTGAGCGCCTAGTTCTCTCCCATCTCAAGACCCTCACGGCCCCCCTCCTGGACCCCCTGTAGTTTGCATACAGAGCCAACAGGTCTGTAGATGACGCCATCAACATGGCCCTACACTTCATCCTGCAGCATCTGGACTCCCCAGGAACCTACACCAGGATCCTGTTTGTGGACTTCAGCTCTGCCTTCAACACCATCCTTCCAGACCATCTCCGAGGCAAGCTTTCCCAGATGAATGTGCCTGATCCCTTCCAGCCTCACATGCTGCTTCCTGTCCGTCAGGAAGTCAGTGATCCACCGGCAGAT
>NW_024582774.1:238616-259959 GCF_018398535.1 Haplochromis burtoni
CAGCTGAACATGAGAGGTTTTTGGACCAATTTTGTGTTCTCCATTCTTTAAGCACCGTTTAAGCACCGACACCGTTTCAAAAGTACCGGTTTGGTACTGGTATCGGATAAAACCTAAACGATACCCATCCCTACTCGAGATGAGTACTGTCAGTGCGCCTCAGGGTGGCTGTGGCTACAATGTAGCTTGCTATCACCTGTGTGTGAATGGGTGGGTGACTGGGTGTGTAAAGCACTTTGGGGTACTTAGGGACTAGTAAAGCGCTATACAAATACAGGCCATTTACAGGCCATGAGAGGGGCCTGTTGAAAAAGCCTGGCTGTCTCATGGTAACATACAGGAGTCATCACTCACTGTAAAGGTGACACAGAGTTCCCAAACTTCATGCATTACCACTGCATCAATCACCAACAGGCGTTACATGCAAAGGTGATCGGGTACGTCATGACTCCCGTCGTGAAGATCATAAACAGCATCCGCTCCAGAGCTAAACAGCACAGAGCATTCAAGGTGCTGTTGAAGGAGCTGTCAGCTGACTGTGGTGACCTGCTACTAAATCCCATGGCTCAGCACGGGATGGATTTTGCTTTGTTTTTTGTCACTTTTGAGTGAAATCAGGGAGTTCATGCAATCCAAGGCGATGACACAACGCTGCTGGAGGACACTGAGTGGATACTTGACCTTGCATTTTTGATGGACATTACTGGGAAATTGAACCATTTCAACTGTAAGCTGCAAGGCAAAGGTAAGACTGTTGCTGACATGATAAGTGCTTTAAATGCATTTAAAGCCCAGATGAACATCTTCTCTGTGCATGTACAGAGAAATGCACTTTCTCTCTGAGACTTTTGACAAAGTTACAGAAAAGTACTCTCAAGACCTTGATCATTCATTTCCAATCCATTCATGAACGTGGACACAGCATGCATTGCTGAGCAACTAAGTGCAATGTTCAGCTTTATGCTGGACAGGTGGAAATCGAAATTAGAACACAGCAAAATGACGTCCACCTCAAAGCCAAACTTTGGGTGCCTTGTTGACACAGAAAAGTACAGTGGTGTATGCACAGCATCTATGAAGGTTGCCAGCCTATATGGTTCAACCTGTCTTTGTGAATCAGCCTTTTCTGACATAAACTTCATCAAGAACAAGCACAGAACACGCCTCTCTGATGCACATCTGCAAGACTGAGAGCTGCGGTGTCAAGTTATACCCCAGATTGCAACACACTGGTGAACAGCAGGAAATGCCAGGGTTCCCAGTGGCAACATGGCAGTGTCATGGCAAAGCTGAATTTAATTATTGAAAAACAAACGTGTTCATTGAATGTAACATTTGATTTTTTTTAGAAAATCTGCAGATTTTGTGACAAGTTCAGTAAAATCTGAAAGTTGATTTTTGTATGTTTCATAATTGATAATCTGTGCAGACATGGTGCAGTGCATGATTTGTTCAACATTGTTAGCGGCAAGTGAAAACGTTGCAGATTATTTGAAAATGTAAATACTTTAGAGATTTATAGAAAGAAAGTGTGTATATGTGTCTGTTTCCTACCTTCTTAAAGCATTGTTTGTAATTATTGTGAGAAATCATTAACAGAATCAGTGTCTTTACAGAGATGAATACCTTCAATTATTAATAATAACATATAATTAAAAGTAAACTGAGCAAATTTGTTATTTCAGAAGTGTAAAGTATCAAACTGGTAGCCCTTCGCATTAATCAGTACCCAAGAAGTAGCTCTCAGTTTCACAAAGGTTGGTGACCCCTGATTTACTTACCCCTGAGTCCAGTTTACTGTAGAAGACTTCTCAGGATGAAACAGACACCCAGGGTTGGAAGCACATGCCCTGTCTGCTTTCAGTATTGCTATTCCAACCCTATTCCCAAAGAGATACAGCCCAGTTTCTCTTTGACTGCAGCTGTTGATTAAAACTGTCAATCATTATGTACTGTCTAAGTTTTACAGCATCAAGTCACTAATGAAAAACAAACTTGTGAGAAACATGTACCCTTGATCCAACACCAGCATTAAAACAAGTTCTCCAGTTGTTGTTTCAGTCTGAGCTGCCGGTCCTCTAACATGGGTATGAAGACTTATTCTAAATATCCCCGAAGATGCGCGATTATAACATATACAAAATAAGACAATAACAAAGCGTATTAGGCGAATATAAAGTGATATTTACATTTTTCTGCTAGGAGATTTAACACATCATAAGCTACTTGTCAGTTATGAAGGCCCTTAAAATAAACACTGGTGCTCAAACTAAAGACATTTCCAAGTGACACAACAGGCAGTGCACATGAAAATGGCTCTCAGCGTCAAGGTGCTGTATTAAGCTTCAACAATTGTATGGGATATCATTACCATAAGTACACAAGACTAGGTGTAGAGGCCTTACCGAGGTATTTAATGGTGAATCCCCGAGGCGGATTAAGAGACCTCCGCATCCATCCCTCCCTCAGCACCTCCAGGTGGTCTTCCTTGCCTTGAATTAATAGCACATGCTCGTCAATCCATCCCAGGAAGAAAGTCTCGGACACGGCCTCTGTAATCCGCTGGTTCCATACATGATGCTGGGTATTTTCTGCTTTAAAATCGGCAAAAATCTCATAGCCGGTGTGGTGTCTCGGAAACTCGTCGCTTTCAGACACCCTGCCCCCTAACGCCTCCCCAGCCCCGACCCTGGATAGCACTATAGCCAAAGAATGGGGAGCTATCTGCAGGAAAGACTCCATTGTCGCATCGGCCTTCTAGCTCTCGGTCGAATACACTACAATCGTTTTATTCATCTCTAACAACGTCGGGCTGAACGGAAAACAAACAGTCCATGTTGGCTGGCAGTGCAGCTACGTTTTGCGGCAGCCGCATAGATTATAGTTGTATTTCATGAAGCTAGTCTGCTAGCTGCAGTTAGCTCTTTAACCTTACATGTACCCAATTTCTACATTTTAAGGTCCGTCTTCCTGTTCGGGCGGAATGTAGAGCCCCGAAACCGAACACGAAAATTAGTGTTGATTCATCTCGAGTGCTGTCTAGCAGGAGATGACATGATTCATTCTCGATTTAAACCTCGTTGTTGCGCCTGAGATCTAGAAATATTGCTACCTAGCTGGATGCTAACATTTTAATCAATTCACCCCGGCAACAGATGCGGCGAGCGCCCCTCTTCTTAGCAACAGACAGCAACGCAGTTTCGTGGGTCAGTTGGCTTTGATTTGCCAACCTTTACGATTAAGGGCCAGGCGTAATTTTCAGTTGTCAGATGATCGTGTCGAGTCTTGCGATACGCTTTAAACAATACGTAAGAATACAGCTGGATGCAGGACTGTCTCATCCAGGTACAGTGGTGACAGACGTCGCTACGGAGCTACGCTTTAATAAGTGTGAAAACATTCTTCCGGGTACATTTTCAACTTAAGACTCTTCGTGCCACATATATATGTGGGCTAACTATTCTAAATAATTACTATTACCTTGTTAACAAATTATTATACTTGAATAATACATATAAAAATGACTCGCATATAATTATACTATAGTAAATCTTTGTTCATGACTAGTTCACTTGAAATGAGCAGTTTTGAAACACACATTTTGTAGTAGTTCAACAGATCATTTTTATGAATTTTCTGAACGATTTGGGAGTGATTGTAGCCTCCCCGAAGTAACGAATCACAAATAACTGTGTGTGTTTTTTGTGTGTCTTGGCTGTGCATGGGTTATGTGCAATATGTGTGGAATATGATGAATTCTGAAGTGCTTAACAAGCTAATAACACACACGCACACAGACACACTAACTGCCATAAAACTTGCATAAAATGTTCTTGTCCTCAATTCTTCCAAGTTTGTACACACTCATTTTAGTACATGATTTGATAGCTTACACATCCCATCACTCAGTGCTGCTGCTCCAACACCTCAGGGCTGGATGTGCTGCAGCTGTCCCATAACAGACTGACCATTTAATTCAGGTGTTTTGGAGTGGGGAAACACCCCTACCTAAAACATCTAAAGCAAGCTGTCCCAAGAACCAGAACTTTGAACTGCTGCATTGCCATTATTGCCTGAAGAAAACTGGCCCAACTACACGGTGTTGCCCTGAGACAACGAACCAAAATCTGTCTATAAACAATTAAAAATACTTCTTCAATGTTCTTAAACATGCACAGATTTTAAATATATGCTTATTTCAATTTAAACGTACATAAAATTGATATTAGTCTCAGCATTAGCTAGCACTCTGTCGTGCAGATTTGACATCTGAGAGGATTGCTCCACCCCCGAGTCAAAGGTCAAACTCTGTGCTTCTCATCATTTTACTGAAAACTGAAGTGTGTTGTGTCACAAAATAAGTAAATATGTCTTTTTTAAATTATGGGAGAGTGTAATCACAACAAGATTGGTTTAATTCCTGAAGGCAACACTGTGCCATAGAGGGTTATTAGTAATGGGTGTAAATGGGTGAATGTGGTATGCTCTATATAAGAACCAGTCTATTTACAGATTCTTCAACCTGCATTTGTGGGATTGTAAGTCAACCAGTGTGGTTGTGTTGGTCACTCTGGCAGAACCAGTGCACTCAAGCTGATGGGATTCCAGAAGCTCAGAAAAAGAGTCAGCAGCAGAATCAGCTGTTTGACACTGGCAGAGAAGATCTGGCAGGTTTTCAACCCACATACTCAACCCTACTCTTTACTTTTGGTCCTAAGTTTATTATTCAAGTCAAGGGTAATCATTTATTTACATGGGCTGTTTGGTTGAGTCATTCAGCTATAGATAGATAGATAGATAGATAGATAGATAGATAGATAGATAGATAGATAGATAGATAGATAGATAGATAGATAGATAGATAGATAGATAGATAGATAGATAACGTAATAAGTAAAGTTAATTCTGCATGTCACATTTTTCCTACCTCACATAAGCAACTTCCATGTATAACACAGAAAAGGAGAAAAAATAAGTTGCAAATAGGAAAACAAAAACTGTTCATTTCAAAACAAAGTGCTTGAATTATCTGGGAGGCAAAACTTAACATCTTCTGCAACACAGGAACACTGATCAGGAGTTGCTGGGGGGACAGTGTGTGATTGGTGTACCACCACATGGCCAGAGGGAGGAGCAGTTTGCAATCTCAGGTCAGGGAGAAAGGGAGGTTGGAGGTTGTGGCTGATAAATCTGAGGGGCTGATGAGAGTGCGAGGCTGTGACCCTGAGTGTTTCAGCATCTCTCAGGTGTGGATGTTGAAAATTTAAAGGGCAAAGGAGCTGATAATGCAGGTCGCTGATGGAGCTGAGGCTGTGCAGGTACGAGACAAGCACCTGGTTTGTTCCCACCTTTGGGGACAGGTGCACTGTAAGACCGGAGAGGATTGTAATGAACAATTTGAGACCTGACCTGCTACAAAGACCAAGAAGCTTATCGTGGACTACAGGAACTCCAGGGTGGAGGGCACACCCAGCAGTTTGATGGGACAGAGGTGGAGAGAGTCAGTGGTTTCAGGTTCCTGTGGATCAACCTCAGTGAGGAATAATTTGTTATTTGCAGGTCACTCTGGAATGGTTATTTGGTGGCTGCACGAGTTTATTTCTCTTCACTTTTCACGTCTCTTCTCTTCTTTGTCTGTACTTGTTATGTCTGCTTTGCATTCAGTGCTGGAATTTATCACATAAACATACAGCACACACACAAACACACACAGCAAGCTTCATGCCAACAACAGCCTCGGCCCTCCTGATGGTCAGTCTGTTTGCGTCCTTTGCTTTGACGCCTGCACCCCAGCACGCCACAGCAAAGACGATGGTGCTGCCAACAACAGGCTGATAGAACATATGGAGCAGCTGCTGCAGACACTGAAGGATCTGAGCCTTCTTAGAAAGTAAAGCCGGCTCAGAGCCTTTGTGGAGGCAGCGTCCGTCTCAGCAGACCACTCCAGCTTGTGATCCAGTTGAACTCCCACATACTTGTTGGATGTCACTATTTCCACATCAGTCCCACTAATGCAGACAGGAGAGGGTGGGGATCTGTTTCTGCAGGTGGTTCACCTCACACCACCTCATAAAGAGACCAGTCCGTCCTCTGTACTCCTCTTCCCGTGTCCACACTTCCAATAATGGCCGTGTCATCAGAGGATTCCTGGAGGAGTTTCTGTGATGTGCTTGAAGTCGTCCGTATGGATGGTGAAGAGGAGAGGGGACAGCACAGTTCCCTGGGTGCTCCTATGTTGCTGTTCAGACTCTCTGACACACAGCTCTGCAGTCTCACAAACTGTGGTCTGCCTGTCAGGTAGATCCACTGGACCAGTGGAGCCTCCACCTGCATGGACTCCGACTTCTCCCTCAGCAGCACGGGCTGGATCGAGTTAAAGGCGCTAGAGAAGTCCAAGAACATTATCTGAACTGTGGTGTTGGGTCGAGGAACACGCTCTCTGCAGCACATGTATCACTGCATCGTCCACCCCCAGGTGGGGCTGGTATGGAAACTGCAGAGGGTCCTGTGACTAACTCTCCAGGGTGAGTAAGTTGCTAGTTGTTACACTACAAACGTAAGAGACAGTCTATTTTTTCCTGTTATTATTTAAATCAGTGTGGTGGTTGCATTTGGTTACCCATAGGTGTGTGTGGGACCATGCAGACAGCAACATATGTTCGTATCATCACACACACAACAGCTGTGTGCATTCTTAATGCCTTGTTGTAGGAGGTAAGTGTTTGCCCAGACTGTGTTCAGTAAGTTCAAATCATCACATCACATTACTGTACACTGGTACAGCACATGTGGGTGAAGTTCTGGTGTGCAAGCTTCCCAAGCAACAGTGGTGTTTTCACGGTGAGCTGTGTGGCAGGCAGAGGTTGGACCCAAACGCAGGACTCAGAGATGGGAGCACTAGAAACAAAACCAACATTCAAACTTGGAAGGATGATCTAAACTGGGAGTTCATGACGTGGCATGACATAACCTGACAAAACATGACGGCCGAGAAACACACAACTTTTTATGTTTTCGCTGTGTGGTCTGAGTCAAGAATATAGTGACGTATTTGTAACTTAATGGGTGACTGAGACTGAAGAGCAAAAATAAAACTCAGATGTTGTACTTCTAGGTGAGATGAGAATATGTTAATTTAACGTTTGGTCACATTGTTGCAAACTATTTCTTTGCAAACTAAGGTGAGTAAATTTGAGTAGATACGTGTCACAGATAACTTGAGGATACAATAAAGTAAGTATTGGTGATATTACGGATAACGTGGGTAGAATAAGCTGAGGTGATACAAGTATCTTCATCAACTCCACAATAAATGTTTATGAGGAAGTTACACAAACACATTAAAGAGGGTGGATAGGAGCTTTTCATGGTTTACACATCATTATAAGGCTTGTCCACAGGTGGCTTTTCACATATCTTATGTATAACAATTGTAGTTGAATCGTTAGAACACAATTCAACAAAAAGTTTTTGAAATAGTCTCTAAACTGAGGTGACATTTACTTTCAGTCAGCTGAATGTAACATTTTTTGCTTCTCCTAGTGTGCTGTAATACTCAAGATTTGTTTTGCTGTTTTCATTCTCCAGAGTTCGGTGGAAACGAGGAGCGAGAGAGAGCTGCCTGGTGGTGTATCTGAAAGAAGAGGATCTCTGAAGAGAACAGTTAGTAGGTAAATCTCACTTTGTTTTGTGATTATATATTTTTAAATGGCACTGTCATGATGTGCTGTGTATAGGACCCAAATGCAGAACACTCAGAGACAAGACTGAAACTGAAGAAACTAAGAACCACGAACTGGGAAAACCACACAGCAAAATGAGGGTACAACGCACCACGGAAAACACAGGGCTTAAATACACACTGGAACAAACAGGGAATGGGAGACAGGAGGGAAACACAGCTGGGAGAAATCAGAGCTAATGAGACAAGGGGAAGCAAAACCAGACACACTGCACAGGGACTATCAAAATAAAACAGGAAGCACATGACAGACACAGAAACACAGACTTGACACCGAACAAAAGGGACACAGGAGCAAAACCCAAGAACTAGAAATGACAGAACAAAGAACTAGAGAGCTAAAAAAAATACCGGGAGAGAAACCTAAACACTAATAGTGACAACAATGATGAAGTCTAAGATCAAAAAACAGAACGAAACCCAAAACACTGGGTCACCGACTCAGGACTGTGACAGGTACGTAAAATACTGACGTCTCCTTTTGGCCTGCGTGGCAGGATGGTGAAGAAGTTCCCAGAAGACGTGGTAAACATCGCAGTCACCAGTTCAGTCAGTCCGAAGCTGGAGGACAGCATCTCAGAACAGTGTGAAGACGGAGTGAATGGGTGTGTTTTAGCTTCTAAACACACCTTACACAGGTAATAAACATGCTCGTGTTGTTATTGTTTGTTCATACTGAAGTACTGTTTCTGCCCACTCATTTATAATTAAAGGGCTGCTGTAATATTTGATTTGTGAATTACTTGGAAAATGTTTTGTAATAAACTGTTTAATCAGTTGGAAAAGTGAAATGTCTGTGTGTGATTTTACAGAAGTTACTTTAGTAACTTAAAACTATTTGGATATTTGTGAGTGGGATATATGTAAAAAAGTAAGTTAGAGCAACTCAGCTAATGTAATGTGTCAACTTAATATTACCAGAAAATCTAAATCAATATGAGGTTGTTCAGCTTAATTATGCTTTCGGTGGTCAAAGTAAAACATGTTGGTTTGTTAAACCAGTCGAGTTTGCCAAGCCTAAAAATTACTTGCTGGATTTATTGAACAACACTGAGCTGAGTGGAAACTTTGGGCACATTTTTTTAAGTTGAGCCAACAAAACATTTTATAGAGTGTAGAAGATGATGTTGTAAACTTGTGCAACATGCAGTGGTTGGATGTTATCACCAAACAGTGTTGGTCAAGTTACTTGAAAAAAGTAATCAGTAACTAATTACTGAAGTAACGCGTTACTGCCCATCCCTGTCACCAAATATTACATCCTGTGACATGTACAGACCCCAGTGTGTGCATTCACTGCTGTAGTCTGACTGCAGCTAGAAGACCTCTGAAGTCTCTCTCACGCACCAGCAGAACATGTAGCAGTCTGCCACTGAAGGAAGTACTCGGGGCTTTAAGAGTGACCGCCATGGAGGGGGGAGTATTATCTAACAGGTACGACAGTTCAGCCAACATTCTCTTATTGCTCACTACCACCACTGGGTCAAGAGGGCGTCCCACAACAGGCCTTCAGCTTGTTCCCAGTATGCTGCTGCCCCAGCAGACCACACCATAAAACACGAGTTATGATGCACTTCTTTCTGTGTGCTGTGGTGAGTGGACATCCAAGCCTTCTTGATTCCATAATCTAACACGGCAAAAATGATCAGAATAAAAGGCAGAACATACAAAACCAATCTGCAGGTTTGCAGTCCGGGCAGCGGTCCCCTGGTGTCTCTGCTGGGAATTTCCACTGTGGACATCTCATCTCACAGAAGGAAAAGGGAAGAACCCTATATAGAAAATAGTACATTTAGTGAGTTTTTAAAACTTTTTTTTAAAAATTAAAACCTCTTGAGACCCAAAGCTGCCAGTAGCGGGGGCAAAGGGGGTGAACTGTAGCTGAACACTACTGGCATGTGTGGTGTCCACAACAACCTCAGGATCGCCACTAAATGCTCATAGAAACCATTTCATCCAAACTCAGCAAAAACAAGTGAGCTAAACTTACAGCCCAGATTCTATTCAGCTGCAAGACTTCAGACTGCAGTTCAGTTTTTTTACACGGCGCCAAATCACAACAGCAGTCGCCTCAGGGTGCTTTATATTGTAAGGTAGACCTGCAATAATATATGCATTATCTTCTGGCATGCTATAGGAGTGTTTGATATTTGGTATGTCAGAAACACTCGTGTAAAATATTGCTTAGCTGTGACTAAATAAGAGACCTTGCTCATTTGGCAGGACATACACTTTTCCACCGTTTGTTGTATTGTCTACACATAAGTTGTGATTATATCACAGAAATGTGTGATGATGAAATTACTGTTTCTCATGAACAAATCATTGACTACACCACATTTTGCGTACCTATAATAAATAGTATTATGAGAAAAGTCCAAGTACAGCTTTGTGGGACAGGTTTGAGCCACTTACTGTTATTACTGTTTAAATTAAACCTGTTTGTGATCAGTGCTGTAGTCAGGGTGTTTTTGTGTTAAAGGATTAGACCAGAGACATGCTGCAGAAGGTAACTTTATTGAGAACACAAACACAGGAAATCAATAGGCCCTATTTAACACCCATGAGTGCAACATAGCCATCTAGGAAGCGCATGGCCCCTTTTTCGCCACCTTCACAGTATTCTTCTCTTCTCTGTAGGAGAGAAAAACAAACATGGATTCAGTGTGTGTGTGTGTGTGTGTGTGTGTGTGTGTGCGTGTGTGTGTGTGTGTGTGTGTTACATGCCTGTTCTTCTTGCAGAGAAGACACTCGGTGTC
The DNA here is from genome assembly GCF_018398535.1 of Haplochromis burtoni. Lineage (NCBI taxonomy): Eukaryota > Metazoa > Chordata > Actinopteri > Cichliformes > Cichlidae > Haplochromis > Haplochromis burtoni. The sequence continues at coordinate 249,117 of NW_024582774.1, forward strand.
ATAGGTTTTTCCATCGCTCCCACATACTGGAGCATACTCCTTGGTGCAGATTCCTCCTTCGTACTTCCCACAGTTGGGCTGGATACAAAAGCAGGCAGTGACAGGATTACTGATTCTTAATTTAATCCCTTCAGCAAGTCTTGGGTTTAACCTCCAGTGCCTGGTAGACCTCTGAACAGACCCACACGGGGGTCACCATTAACAGGTGCTCATTTCTTAACTTAACTGAATCAGGAAAATCTGAATCATCTTTATTTGTTTGTGTACACAAACAAGGAATTGCTCTCTGCATGCAAAGAACAAATGTTTTCAAGTAGCAGTATCTATAGTACACACACACAAACACAGGTGTGTGTGTGTATATATATTTCAACGCGTTAGCATGGTCAGCTCGTTAACGCGTTAGTTAGCGCAGTGCAGCCCCACGCACGGGGTTCGCTAACGGAGAATTGCCGTGTTAATTCAGTTATGGTGTTGATGTTATTTTAACGCTGACAGCACTAATATATATATATGTATATATTCACACACACATATATTGGCAAGAATACCAGAGGCACAAAACACCAGCTACTGGCAGACCGAGCAGCAGTGTTGGGAAGGTTACTTTTAAAATGTATTCCATTACAGATTACAGATTACATGCCCCAAAATGTATTCTGTAACGTATTCTGAATACTTTGGATTACTTAATATATTATCATGCTTTTTACAACAACGTGAATGTACTATTGCTGTGATTTATTACTATTACTGAAGGTCCGCGACTCCGAACTGTAGTAAAGGGACCTCTGACTAATACGGCGGGGTCCCTGTCGGAAAGTAAGGTCAGTACTTCCACGCTTTAAACGCTGCACGCTCATACTCTCTCTGCACTCGATATGTGATCCATTGTTGATCTGCACACAGCTGTTGTCACGAACGCGCACTCGCTTACGTCACTGTCGTGAGACATTCTCGCAAAAAAATCACGGTTTTAGTAACGCAGTAACGCAGCGTTCCTACGGGAAAGTAACGGTAATCTAATTACCGTTTTTGCAATAGTAATCCCTTACTTTACTCGTTACTTGAAAAAAGTAATCAGATTACAGTAACGCGTTCCGCGTTATGTGCATCTCTGCTGATATGTGATATGGGCTAATCAGAGTGCCATGGTGCTTTCTCTATTCATGCACATGCTCAGTTCAGGGTGAACATATTCAGAGCGGTGTATAAACACATGGTGAGAGAAGGACAAACACTCAGAGCAGCACAAAAACCTCCTTGCAGTCTTAACGTCTATTGCAGCATAACTAAGGGAGGATTCAGGGTCACCTGGTCCAGCCCTAACTATATGCTTTAGCAAAAAGGAAAGTTTGAAGCCTAATCTTGAAAGTAGAGATAGTGTCTGTCTCCTGAATCCAAACTGGAAGCTGGTTCCACAGAAGAGGGGCCTGAAAACTGAAGGCTCTGCCTCCCATTCTACTTTTAAATACTCTAGGAACAACAAGTAGGCCTGCAGAGCGAGAGCGAAGTGCTCTAATAGGGTGATATGGTACTACAAGGTCATTAAGATAAGATGGGGCCTGATTATTTAAGACCTTGTATGTGAGGAGCAGGATTTTGAATTCTGGATTTAACAGGAAGCCAAAACAGGAGAAATCTGCTCTCTCTTTCTAGTCCCTGTCAGGACTCTTGCTGCAGCATTTTGGATTAGCTGAAGGCTTTTCAGGAGTTTTTAGGACATCCTGATAATAATGAATTACAGTCGTCCAGCCTGGAAGTAATAAATGCATGAACTAGTTTTTCAGCGTCACTCTGAGACAGGATATTTCTAATTTTAGAGATGTTGCACAAATGGAAGAAGCAGTCTTACATATTTGTTTAATATGTGCGTTGAAGGTGAGGTCGGCTGCCGTCACGACTGCTCCGACCACTTTTTCTTTGTCTTTGTTTTTTAAGTTAGTTTTCAGCGTTTCTAAATCGGCAAAATCATCACCATTGGGTACATTAGGTATGACAGTGACACTCTTGTTTCTATTGGTATACAATGTACTCACAATTCGAAGTTTTTAACTCCGGATCCGAGCTGGCCGAGTGAGATCTCGAGGGAGAACAAAGGGAAGCGGCGGCGGCCTAGAGGGAAGCGAGCCGGCGTCAGGAACAGGCTGAGAGCTCGTGCACACCGCACACCTCTGCCTAGCATCCTGCTCGCCAACGTCCAGTCACTGGAGAACAAGCTTGACGACCTCAGGGCCAGGATAAAGTTCCAGAGAGACATTCGGGACTGCAATCTCCTCTGCTTCACCGAGACATGGCTGAACCCAGCGGTGCCGGACCACGCCATCCAGCCGGCCGAGTTCTTCTCGGTTCACCGCATGGACAGGACACGGGACTCGGGGAAGTCAAGGGGAGGCGGCGTGTGTTTAATGGTGAACAACAACTGGTGCAACAGTGCGAACGTTGTTCCTCTCACACGCTCCTGCACACCAAATCTGGAACTACTGTCCATCATGTGTCGTCCTTTTTATCTACCTCGGGAATTTACATCGGTCATTGTAAGTGCCGTTTATATTCCACCACAAGCGGACACGGTCACCGCCTTATGCGAGCTGCATGAGGCACTCACACAGCACCAGACACAACACCGGGACGCTGCGCTTATTGTGACGGGGGACTTTAATCCGGTTGTTCAGTGATGACGCGACGAATCCTACTTCCGGGCCTAAAGTAGTCTGCGTTTAATATGGCTTTTGTGTTGTTAACATGTTTAATGTTTTGTATTTTCTTCTATTTGATCTCAAAAAGCTCCTAAAACAGTCAGTGATCACTGTTGACCTCCCTCGGCTTTTATTACCGCTAATCATTTATTTAAGCTCAGTTTTTAAAACCTTAGGATGTAACTACAGCCCAGCCCATGCAGCAGTATATGAATGACTAACCTCGTATTGTGGATGGATTATCTCAGTTGTTCTCCTGGCTGAAGTTTGGTCCTTTTACAGCATCCTGCCATGCGATTACATTTGTTCCTGACCACCGAGAACACTCACGTTAACTTTTATCGAGTGGAAAAAAAGTTAGCTTGTTTATATTATGCTAACATAGCTGTGTCGCTAGCGGTCACGTAGCACATCATTATATACCAGCTAGCCCAACTTCAGTAACCCTACAAACGTCACTGCTGTTTAGTTTTCTGTCTTCATTTATGTTAGAAGTAACCCGATAGCAAGGAGAATTGAACAGATGTTGATTTTCCATCTGAACCATCAGAATCGTCAGGATTGAAATGTCAACACAAAACCAATGTTGAAACAACATTGAAATACTGATGAAACCTGACACTGACATTGAAATAACATGATTCACTGTTGTTCTGTCATCGTTGATTGTTGATCTATTTATAGTTGACAAGGTGACAACAATCACGTTGAAAAACCATCGATTTATGGTTGAGCGGGAAATTAAAGCTGCTACCACTTGGACTATTCCGCAGCACCCCTATCACATTGGTACATCCCTCCAGGTAACCATTGTCTTGTACAGTAGAGCGGGACATTAGATTTACTCTCAGCGGAATTGACCGGAGAAGGCATCAGTTCATGCACTGCACTGGCCTGCACCACGATTAGTATAAGGTAAGAATGAATGACTTTTGTTCTATTCGTTATTTCCACGGTTGCATTTGAATAACAGTAAAAAAAACAAAACAACTTGTTAATGTAAAGTTTCGGATAAAATGTGGGAGCCCGAAATTGTGTCTACTTTCATCTTACAATCCGGCAACAAATAAATTGCACTGCAAACAAAGTCTATCAACAAAGAAAACATTTTCGTTTCATACTTTTCCGTTATATTCCCTTACAAAGCTAGCTTTAACGCTTCGAGGGTTCCTTTGTTCTTGCCGTCGCCTCGGCGCTTGACCCAGACTTTCGCTCTGTAGTTGCTTTTTAGCATAGTACTACAAAAAATTGTAAATCTGTGATATATGATTGATAAACGTAAAGGTAACTGTATAAATGTGTTCAATGACTTTGTTACTTTTAATGATTGGAGAGCACCCGCTTCGATTCGCACTCAATTCAAACTTTACGCTGCACGCTCACCTAACTTGCGTTTGCACCTTTTGTCCACACGTAAACTGCGTTTAGCATTTACGTGTGGACGAGGAAGACGGAGAAAACGCAGCGTCAAAGGTGTGCGCCTATTTTGACGCCACACTGTGCGCCAAGTTTTTGTCTCGGTGCCATGAATTCCTACAATGGCAGACTTAGACAAAATACTGTTAATTTTATTATCTTCAGTGTTTAAATGCTTACATATACGGGTTTGCTTGTAATTGTTGCCTATATACATTTTAAGCTATTATTTATTATTTAGTTCAATCAATAGATCAAGTTTTGTAGTGACTATGAAATATATTGTAATTATCTGTTTCCTGTTTATCCTAGACAGGGCAAAAAAGGACTCCAAATTAAAAAAAAGATAAAAATGAAAGACTGGTGCATTGTGCAGTTAGCACTGGTGGTACAGAAATAGTCCCTAGATCATGGATAAATGGGGAGAAATTGTCATGGCCTCCATATCCTCCGTGAGACACATTCAGGATCCACGACGCAGTAAAGAGGAGAGTTCATCCTGGTGCAACATGGCTCACCTATGCACCAGTCCGACTTCTAATAAGCCATGGTGGGTATCATCTGGATTGGTGTTGTATAAATGTAACAATAACAAGTTTTTCGTGTCCTAATTTATGTCTGGCCATACATTGTGTTTGTACTTCCAGACACATTTCACGAAGCAGAACGCAGTCTTCAGAAATATCTAAGTGAACACTGTGATACGTCTGACCTTCAGTCCGAAGCTGAAACTCAGACCAGTCATAAAAGAAAGCACAAGTAAAACTTTTTTATTTCACAAACATATCTTTGATTGCTAAGAATTTATGATCTTGTCTTTTATACATATCTGTGGTGCTTGCATACTGCAATATCACCACATAATATAGTCCAAAAAGTGGAAGCTTGTAAACTTTTTATAAATGCAAAGCCGTGTACACTTGTGCACTTCAAAAATTCCTTGTATACTGTACCTTCTTGCACATCTCCGTTTCCTGTGTGTGTTGTTATAAATCAAACTGTAACTTTAGGAAAAAATATTCCAAAAGCACATTTGTAATTACTTATGACCGTTTTCAACTTTTTTTCTTTAGACCAAATCCCCTGTACACATATAGTGACTCAGAGGATGAGCAGCCCACAAAAAATGGTTTCCCCAGGCCCCTCGAGTGAAAATACCAGGTAATAAAATACTGTCTAGTGTCTTTGTACATATCTGTGTGTGACACAAGGAAACTTTTGACAAGTTGTCTGTATTCTTAAATACTTAAAAAAATTATCTTTTTCTGTCAGACCTGACGAGAGCTGTTAACGAACTCCGTGAGGAGGTCAGAGCCATCCGCAATACCGGCTGCAATGAATCGGTAGATGCTGGGGTACTGCCTCTGGATTTGCCCTTGCACAACATTGAGGAGCTAAACAATGCAGAGCCAGCTCTTCAATCACAAGAGGCAAATAAGGCAATGGTAAGTATATAAAGGTTATGTACACTTTGTAACTATAAAGTGTAATAGCTGTCAGATGTGATTTAAATACATAACAACGGCCTGTTGATTAAACACACAAGCACTTGCATACACATTTAAGACATGAGACACGCTAATTCCATCTCTTAAAATGTGTCTATAGGTGAGACGCTTTGCCTTGATTGGAGCCTGACGCAGCAGTTAGGGGCAAACTCTATGTCGAGTTTGTCTTTGCACAAGCAGTGCAGAAATGGCTCCGATACGCCCCAGATCGTTTGGGTGGTGCAGGACGCACATCATGCAAAAAATTACAAACTTCTGTGAATCATATAAACGTAAATAGGAAACTGTCTTTTAATAAAGTATTTAGCAAACGAAACATGCCTATTGACCTTTTTTTGTTTATTTTTTTTCTCTGTTACATCACATGCAATGCTTTCTTATTTTAGGATATTAATATTGACATGATACATTGTGAGACATTTGTTTTTTTTATAAAGGGTGTCCAATTTAAGGAATAAGTACAATTATGTGTTTAGGTGGTTTAAGTATTGATGGAAACATGCAGTAGTTTAGTATTGGTTAAAATACCTATAAAGAAAGGTAGATTTCCAGTCATGATTTAACTGTTGTTTTAATAAAAAGCAACTGTGCGAAAGAGGTGGAAAATCAACACCATAGCTCAACAGTGTTTCAATATCAGAATCTGACATTGTTTCAATGTCAACAGTATTAGAAAATATAACGTTGAATCAACGTCAGGTTTCAACATTGATTCAACATCAAAACCTGACGTTGTTTCAACGTTAAAAAAGGGTGCAAGAGTGACGTTAGGTCAACGTCACACTTCAACGTTGATTCAATGACACGCCTGATATTGACTCAACATTGTTTCAATGTTTCCTTGCTATCTGGAACAGAGCTGTACGTTTTAATTTGTTTCCAAAACCCGCAGTCAGGACATGCTATATTGTATTTAGATAGAAGCTAGCGAGCTAACTCCTGCTAACTTCTAACTCCGTTAAATGTCATAAATTCCGTTTTCATGGATGCCTGGATGTTAAACTCAATTGTTACACCTGGTAGAGCAGAACGCTGATCATTTTATTAAAGATGAAAGACTTTAGACAGTTTTTCAACTCTCAGTAATGCCATAGTGATCGTTTGATATATGGACCTGCAGCGGAGTTTAGGCCCAGACACGGCTAGTGACGTCAGACTGAACACCGGATAGTGCACCTCAAGCAGCCCGAACTTTTATCAACACACACGCCACAGAGGTAAAGGACACTGACCATGCTACACTACGGTCAAGGACGGTACAAGGCACAATCCGCCTCCGTTTGGCAAATCTGATACGCCGCCATCTTCCTCATGCCAAAATAAACAAAGGTGAACGGAAGTTCCGTTCAGAGGAAGGTCGCGCGCTGGACGGTCAATGGTGGCCGCGTTACGGACCACTCGATGACGAGACTGGGGCATGTTCAGAAAAGCTCCGATGATGATGTCAACGTGTTTACGAAGCGGTTGTGGGATTCATCGGGAAACTAGCGATGATACCGTGGAGACAAAGACTATCACAACGTTTCCCAACAGAACCGTGGGTGGATAAACCATCCGGACGCTCTGAGATCCCGCACCGCTGCCTACAACACGGGACTACGACGGGGGAATGGACCCGTAAAAGCCGCGTATATAACGTGCGGAGGGCGGGAAAGAGGCGAAGCAGGTACGGGAGGAAACTAGAGTCACAATCAACAGAGTGACTCTAGGAGCCTGTGGCGGGGACTAAGGACAATAACGGACTATAAAGCACCCACGGTATGACGAACGCGGCCGTGACTCTGGCAGACGAGCTGAACACTTTCTATGCTCGCTTCGAGGCTGCAGCTAAGGCTCCAACATGCTAGTGTAGCGGCGCTAACGGCTGCAGACAGGAAGATACTGCCAGCACCGGAAACGTGCTCGTCATCTCCGAGCATGAAGTAAGGAGAGCCTTCAAGAGAGTGAACACCAGGAAAGCAGCAGGACCAGACGGCATCCCAGGTCGTATCCTCAGAGACTGCGCATACCAGCTAGCTCCTGTGTTCACTGAGATATTCAACATCTCTTTATCTCAGTCGGTGATCCCCACATGCTTCAAAGAGTCCATCATTGTTCCTGTCCCGAAGAAACCCCACCCTGCTTCTCTCAATGACTATCGCCCTGTAGCCCTCACCTCAGTAGTGATGAAGTGCTTTGAACGCCTGGTCAGAGACTTCATCATTTCTTCACTACCAGACACACTGGACCCACTACAGTTCGCTTACCGTCCAAATCGTTCCACAGACGATGCCATCTCTCATCTCCTCCACACATCACTCACTCACTTGGACACTAGAAGGGGGAATTATGTTAAAATGCTCTTCATAGACTACAGCTCTGCATTTAACACCATAATTCCCTCCACACTCACCACCAAGCTGGAGCATCTGGGACTCAGCTCATCTATGTGTCAGTGGATCTCCAACTTCCTAACTGGCAGACCACAGGCAGTAAGGATGGGCGGACATGTCTCAGCCTCCACCACTCTCAGCACTGGAGCCCCCCAGGGGTGTGTTCTGAGCCCCCTGCTGTACTCTTTGTACACATATGACTGTGTGGCCACTACCAGCTCCACCACCATCATCAAGTTTGCTGACGACACCGTCGTGGTGGGCCTGATCTCTGATAACAACGAGACGGCCTACCTGAAGGAGATTAGGAATCTGGAGAACTGGTGCCAGAGGAACAACCTCCTTCTAAACGTCAGTAAGACAAAGGAGCTGATAGTGGACTTCAGCACTAAGCAGGAGAGGAACTACCAGACCCCCGTCATCAACGAGTGCCCAGTGGAGAGAGTGGACAGCTTCAAATACCTCGGAGTTCACATCACGCAGGACCTGTCATGGTCCTGTCACATCAACACCGTGGTGAAAAAGGCCCGACAGCGTCTCTACCACCTCAGACGCTTGAGAGACTTCCAACTGCCCTCCAAGGTGCTCAGGAACTTTTACTCGTGCACCATAGAGAGCATCCTGGCGGGAAACATCTTAACCTGGTTCGGGAACAGCACCATGCAGGACAGACGAGCTCTACAGAGGGTTGTGCGGTCAGCTGAGCGCACCATCCGCTCCGAGCTCCCTGACCTGCACTCAATCTACAGCAGGCGGTGCTGGACCAAGGCCAGGAAGATGGTGAAGGACCTCAGCCATCCCAACAACAGACTGTTCTCTCTGTGAGGTCAGGAAAGCGATTCCGCTCCCTGAAGACCAACACAGAGAGACTGAGGAGGAGCTTCTTCCCGCAGGCGATACGGTCTCTCAATCACACCACCACACAGTACTGACCCACACATATGGTTCTTACACACACACTGGACTTTCTGGACTTTGTTTTTGCACAACACTGGTCACTATATTCTTCATTTCCGGTTAATACTTGTACAGCTGCTGTTATTGTGTATATATTTATTTATATTTAGATTTCTTCATACATTCTTATATAGTTCTATATTGTGTATTTTGTTGTACAGTTATTTTATTTTCAACTTTAATTTATATATTTTATCTTATTCTTTCCCAGTTAAATTTACCCTTCATTCTAATTTGTGTTGTACAGTTATTTCATTTTTAACCTTAATTTATATTTTATTCCTTCCTAGTTAAATTTACCCTTTTTAATTTTTCATATTTATTTCCTATCTTATTCATAGCCTTTTCCTTTTTTGTTTTCTTTAGGTCACGAGCAGTTGTCCAAGCATTTCACTACATATCGTACTGTGTATGACTGTGTACGTGACAAATAAAATTTGAATTTGAATTTGAAGGACATGTCCTGGTCAAAAATGACTCCAAGGTTCCTCACAGTGTTACTGGAGGCCAGGTAATGCCATCCAGAGAAGAATCTGGTTAGATACCATATTTCTAAGCTTTTCAGGGCCGAGTACAATAACCTCAGTACAGTTTGTGCTGACCTTTTTGGGTGGTAATATCAGCATGAAGTTCAAAACACAGTTTATGACCAAAAAGAACACCTAAATACTTGCAAATCTCCACAATAACCTCATTTTTTCCTAAATTTCAAAACAGAAAATTAGAGGTCACCTGTGTCTTGAGGTCTTCTTCCATGTCTGTAAGACATTCTTGCTGTTTAAACTAATTGGTTTGTGTTATCTGGCTTCACCAATGGATACATTTGGGTATGATCAAAAAATGTTAATTGTGACAAAATTGATGAAGTCATTACTAGTTAACGTTAAAGGGATGGTTGGCTCAACAGAGCTCTGACTGTTTGTCAGCCTGGCTACAGAGCTGAAGAGGGTTGTTCTGATTTTTTTAATCAGTGATAAATAGTAATGAATAGTTTATTAGGCTAAATGATTACCTCCTAAATTAGTTAGAAGGTTAGTTAGTTGGTTTGTTAAACATTAGTTAATGTTTAATAAACCAGATTATCACTCGTTTACTCAGTTGTTGTTCACTGGTTTGGGAGCTGACACAGTCTCTATTAGGGGTGGGGGAAAAAATCGATACTGTGTAGCATCGTGATATTTTGTTTGCTAATAATGTATCGATACAGGGACGGCAGAAATCAATATTTTGTTACAAAAAAGGTTTTTGTGCTCTGACTTCAGAGCACGTTGATCCTTTTTCTGAGCAAGAATCCTGACACTGTCCAAATGTGTTTAACTTGTTTTTGGCAGCAATAAACATGACAGTTTACTTATTTTAATTTAAGACATGTTTTATTTTAATTAAGTTTAAAACTTTTTTATTTAATGTAAAATTATATTTTGTTTTAATTTACTTTCAAATTCTTCAGTTGCTGAAGGGGCTGCATAGTTTTCATATTGCATAGTTCAGAATAGCTGTAATTGTACCAGATGGTTGCATTCAGTTAAGTTGGACTAGACTGTAATACAAACCGTTCAGTTTGTCAACAATAAAACTGAAATGAGAGAAAGACTGAGTGGAGACTTTGATATTAGATAAAATGAATATTGATAAAGTTTACCTTTATGACAGAATCTGAATATCGCAAAATATTTTTAAATTTCGCAATAATATCGTATCGTGAGTTAAGTATTGTGATAATATCGTATCGTGGGATATATGGTGATTCCCACCTCTAGTCTCTATGGTGATGGGTTTGGGGGTAGCAGGAGGAGAGAACCTGGGAGGCGTGTCAGACTGCAACTCTGCTTCCTGGTCCCAACTCTGGATAGTCATATTTTGGGGGGTTTAATAAATTTGTCCATATTTC
>NW_024582774.1:271264-311281 GCF_018398535.1 Haplochromis burtoni
TAGAAATGAGAGCTGCTCCATCCAAAGTGGGATGGATGCCGTCTCTCCTAACAAGACCAGGTTTCCTCCAGAAGGTTTGCCAATTATCTGTGAAGCCCACATCGTTATGCTGATAGGATTTTTAATTTATCTGCCACTTAAAAACGTGCTTCGTGCTTCCTTATCATCTTGCACCTGCACTCCTATACTCTATTACATTCATATACTCTATAAATGTGACCACTGAAACAAAAGTAACAAGTCTGTTTTGAAAGTCTAAGGAGTAGAAAGTACAGATATTTGTGTAAAAATAAGAAAAATAAATATTCACGTAAAGGACAGATACTTGCAAATTCTACTTAAGTACAGTAACAAAGTACTAATACTTTGTTACTAGTACAAAGTAGTACAAAGTACTAATACTTTGTTACTAGTACAAAGTAGTACAAAGTACTAATACTTTGTTACTAAAACAAAGTATTAGTACTTTGTTACTTGGCACCTCTGCACATACTGATGTGCCGTCCTGGAGGAGCAGGACTGCCTGTGTCCAGCTCCCAGCAGCGACACTGACCACAGCCAAATGCAACACGCTGAAGAAAAAGTGTTTCTTAAGCATTTTATGATTAACAAAACTGATAAAGGGGTGAATAAAAACCTTGAACTTTGACAAGGATGATCTCAACACTTTTAATAATAATACTGAACCATAACTTTCCCCAATACTGTTTTTCCTTTAAGCTGTTAAAGGTTTCTCAAGAAGAACAGTTCCATGAGGCTCTGAGAAACCAAATACATGTTTAAACTTGATGGTTTGATCTCTGTTAACGGGAACATCTTGGAAGGGGCGACTCCCATAAGTAGAAAGGCATCGTAAATAAAGGTAATTAGTTAAAAGAACGTCGTATTCATTTGAAGTGACCATGCCCACTAAGAAGATCCTGGAAGACATTTAAGACGGGAGAAATAAAAATACTGAATAAGACCAACTCGTACCTCTGTGAGATCAACAAGAGCTTCTGATCTTGGTCCTCCAGATGTCCTCAACTTGTGGTTGTTTGGAAACACAGATGCTGTCTCATCCTGGTGGGAAAGGACTGCACAAACATACACACATATATTATTTGTGTATTTGTATATATCCTTGTGATCGACCCTGTTTTAACCAACACAATTTCATATCCGGTAAGTATGAGCGTAACCAGCAGTTTGTCCATCAGATTATAATCCCAGTAAGCATAATAAGAGGATGTCATCTGAACGTCCTGTTACGTTGCTCCACTCCAGGTCTTTGATGTGTGAATATGAAAAACATGTTTTGGTCTCTTACAACATCAAAGAAACTCTTCCAGTTTAAATATATTCCTGATCATAAAGGACATCAGGTCTTATCTTGTAAACTAAGGTTTGATAATAATCTGCAGTTCACTTGTTAATGTCGTTTCAAGAGAGAAAACTGGAACTAAAAAAATAATCTGTTTATTTCTTCTGACTATGCTTGAATCCTAAAAGCACACAGTGAATGATAATTTAGGCATTTTTGTATTGTTTAATTAATTAATTAATGTACTGAAATGGACTGAATGTCTTTGTTATAATTATTTGTTTTTACAAATTGTAAACATTCTTTTAAATTAGTCTTGCTAACATATTTTACATGCACCTAAAACCTCAGTTAAAAGGAGGAAAAAGTTATTTAAAGAAGAGCCTGAGACAGAAAATGTTCTGAAGATCATCAGTTTGTGCTGTGAATGAACTCACCACAGACAGAAAACAGCAGAACAGCCCAGAACAGCACGGTCAGCTTCATAGCTTCCAGTTTGTAGACGTGTTTCTCTGGCAGCAGGTGTGTGTTTCACATGTTATCCTTATACACACATACTGTGGTGCTGACTGAAGCCGTCCTTTGATTGGCTTCGTTGTAAAGGAAAGGAGACACTCCCACAAGAATACGTCACTGGATAGAAAGAAAACAGCATCCAAAACTAATATCCAGTTGAAAATGAAGAAGTACAGGGATGTCCACGCTAACAGTTACCCTGTGTTTGGCTTCCTGGAAGGAGGTATTCTTCCAGGTTGGGAAACTTTCAGATTTTGTGGTTTTGTGCAAAATAACCCCAACATTTCAGAAAAACAGAATAAAGCTGCTAAAATGGCCCAAACACCTGGACACACACACACACAGGGAAATGAATAACGTTACGTTGAAACCAAGCACACCATTGTTTTTCTTGTGGCGTTACCAATAAGTGTGATGTGTCACATGGTCCTCTTCCTATTGAAAAAACAAAAGTTGTATCCAAGATGGCCGACTTCTAAACGGCCACCATGGTCACCGCCCATCTTGAGGAGTTTGCCCCCTCACATATACTAATGTGCCACAAACAGGACTTTAATATCACCAACCATTCCCATGTTATTACGCTGTATCCATGGCCCACTCTGTTGTACTACTTTTTACTTGCTCCCTACATGTTTACAGTTTGAGCCTAAACAGCAGCACATGGCCTGCAGTCCTTTTCTTTTATTAATCACCAGAGGATGTTGCATAAAAGAGGCGACCTGTGCCAAAGTCAGGGGTTGAAGGGGACGGTGGTAAATGGACTGGTTCTTAAACAGCACTTTTCTACTCTCCCAGAATACTCGCTGTATACAACATGCCTCATTCACACAAGTGCAAACTAATCTACATTCACACACCGATAAACACATCGGAGGGCAACTTGGGGTTGGTATCGTGCCCAAGGATATTTGACATGCAGACTGGGGAAGCTAAGGCTCGAACCACCAATCAGTAGCTGATCTGCTCCACCACCTGAGCCACAGCCACCCAGATGGTGGAGTTGTTGTTTGTTATTTGTTTTGTTTTTGCCACAACACCAGAACAACTGCGGGTGTCCTTAATAAGTTACAGTTGCAGTACTTCTAACTAGCTCAACAAACATCAGCACGCACACACTGTTTGTGTGCAGTATGTTGCACAGTGTACCTGCTGGCTAAAGGTCCAGCTGCTGCATTTCACAGGGAGAAACAAGAAAGAGCTAGCTTCACTCAGAGTTGGAGAAAGATAAGAAAGACTGGAGAGGAAGAGGAGAGGTTAGATTTAAAGTGTGGTCTGCTCAGTGGGATTTTATAAACTGGAAATTTCAAGCTTACATGTAAATCCTCGTGTTTTTAAATCAGGGTTTGTGCACAAGACATTGTTTTTTTAATATCGTGGAATGTGCTACAAATCAAACTGAAGTAGACTAGCTGCTATTCAGAGGCTCCATTACAACCATGCTTAGGATCCCCCCCTGCTGGATCCACTTTGACCCCTGACTCTGCACATTTTACTGTTAAGAGGCAAAGTCACCCTCTACAATGTAGGCAGCAGTGTGTGTACATATTTCCCTTCTGTTTCTTCAGATTCAGGCTGAGTGTAGTTATGACTACATATAATATAAAAGTATTTTGCTGTGTATTTTACAGTTCTGTTCTTCTAGAATATCATTAAATTTACACCAATAGACTGATTTCACATTTCAAATGTAAATTAACGTAAAATCACTCTAATGTAATAAAACATAATTTACTTGTTTTTTAAATGTATCTGTCTGTACATGTGCATATTTAGATTGAAATACATTCACAAATGTATCATGATCTCACAAATATCTGTCCGTTATTTGAAAGATTGAACTGTTGAATTCAAATGTAATGCTGTGGAAAAGTATATAACATGATTCATATAAACTTTCTTTCACATCAAATAATAATTATTATTATTGTTGCTTTGGGTGATCGTGGCTCAAGAGTTGGGAGTTCGCCTTGTAATCAGAAGGTTGCCGGTTCGAGCCCCGGCTCGGACACTCTCGGTCGTTGTGTCCTTTGGCAAGACGCTTCACCTGCCACCTACTGGTGATGGTCAGAGGGGAATTATGAAGTGGAATTGAGGGTCTCAAAGAGCGCTATATGATTGCAATCCATTATTATTTAAACCAACTGTTAACTGTATATTTCTGTACATTTAAGTATTGTGATTCATATTGCCGCATTCACTGACCTTGTTTACAGGTAATTTCATTGTTTAATCACGTTAAATTGTTCCTAATTTAATGTTTAAAAGCACTTGGAAAAGGCAAAATCCCATGTAAAATTAGGGCAACAAACCGTATTTTCATTACTGGAAATAACCGTATTTTTATGAGTAAGTTATTTTCTGTTATTTTACGGTATTATTTTGGTGCCCCAGCTGCCGGATTAGTACTGTTTTTTTAAGATGTTTTTTCTAACAGTGTACAATATCTACTGATATTATTTGTATGATAGCACAAGGTTCACAAACCTCATATAGAAACCTCCTTTTTACTGGTTTCAGAGCCTGTACGTTTTACTTTTACTTGAGTAAAGAAGTTGAATCAGTGAGTAGTTTTTAACAGTAGTATTTATACTAACACGTAAGTACAGAACGCCTGTGCTTTTGCCATCTCGTTGGTCTCTGGATTTCAGCTGAATTGGGCTGAAAGGCCGTTAACCTGCCAGCTTTATTCCCCATTTCATAATATGTTTTATTGATATATCTGACATGTCCTTCTGCCTTATAAGTTAGTAACCCATGTAACTGTCCTTATTTTGTAACATTTTCTCTATTGTATAACTCCTTCATCTTAATGCACAATCCCACACAGAAGTCTAGCCAGTCTTCATTTGGGCACATTTCAAATTGTTATTTTCATGACTCCTATTGTTTCAGTGAAGATGACAAAATGTGTTTCATCATCGTGAAAAAACGTCCTCATGATTGGTACACATGCTAAACAGGACAGCAACTCCCTACATGATGCACTGCGTACTCAAACCCTTTCTCTGACTCAAGAAACCCTAAATCATTTCTCTTGATTGGGTTATTGATTGTGCTACATTATAACTATGATGTTATGATATGTTCCCCTTTTTGTTTAAACAAGTCTTTCCCATAAATGTGCTTCACTTGTAGATGGGTGTGAGATATGTCCACGACATATGTCAGGAAAAACAAAGAAATGGCATTAATAACACAGAGCAGGACCTCCAGTCAACCACGGTCGTTTAACTGTGTTTGCCTCTGTGCTGGTCAGAGGGGTGAGACCTTCCCCCTCTGTGGGAAAAAAGGCTCAGTACGATGTCAAAGAGGCCCAGATGAGTGTAATCTGCTCATATCGAACCACCAGGACATTAAGAAATATCTCTTCTATTACTGTGACATGTAACTGTCCACATCATCTTCATGTTTATGGATTTATGGCATTCATTGTTCCTCGTGTAGGTTCAACTCCCCTCCTCTTGTTTTCTTTCTTACAGTTGAGTCAACAGACCTCTGCCCTTTACCCTTAACGTCCAGCCTTCCTTCAGCTGTCCTTAACATGCTCCGTTTCTCCACAGCATATCTCGACTCTCCAGCAGCAGCGTGGCCTCCGTTAGTGCAGTGAAGGTCTCCTCTCCGATGTGCAGATATATTTTCACTTTTGCTGGATGCAGACATTTGGCCTGGACATCCTTTCTTTTGATATCGTGAACATTTGCTGTCTTCATTTGTGGATCGGGACAGTTGTCTTTTTTAAAGAATGTCCATTTATGTAAAAAAAGGCTTTCTGGCTCCATGCTTGTTATTTTTTGCTGTGCTGAGGAATCTCACTATTATCGACCTGGGAGGTGCTGGTGAATCTCTAGGACTAGTTTGGATGTCTGGATGTGCATTTGGGAGGTAGTTTCAGTGTCTGCTGAGCAGCTCTTTCACAACTCTGACTGTATCCTTCCTTTCACTTGCCTCTGGGACCTGGAAGATTGGAATGTTATTGGCCTGTTTTGGAGATCTTTGCGGAGAGGATCCATACCCGGTGAATTCTGTACCGCAGCACCCAGCGCTGCAACATGACTGTGTCTTGGACCATTCTAGCTCTTTCATGTCCTGGGGGGCAGGCCTGTGGCTCCCCCCACACACTATTAGATACTTAAACACAGAAACCTTATGAGCACAGCACGCTCACACACACAGGTGCGCACACACCATCTTGGTCGGCTGCTGCCTCTAAACATGTCATGTAATATTAATACTGTGTGCTGCTCAGTAACACTTATCATATGTATGTTACTCTTAGTTATACATATGCTGGTTGTTGCTATGGTTTCCCTGCTGTGTGTTTTTTTCCGGCAGGTATTCAAGCAGATTGTCTTGTTTTTTCTCTCCCTGCCAAACTTGTCTTACTTTCTTCTTTTGCTTTTCTGTCCCCCAGTTTTGTCTGTTGTGATTTTAATATCTCAAAATCAAAAAATCCTAATAAAATATGACATTATAGCAAAGGGCGTAATGGTCTACTTGAGGAACATAGATCTGTTTTTTGGTCTTCTGACTGCCCACTAAAAAAATCTACCCTTGTCATATTCGTTCTCTGAATACCATGTAGAATTTCTGGCAAATATTTGTAACATATTTTGGAATAATATTTCATGTTTTCCAGTCACATGACGTAGTCTGTTCGAAAACATCACCTGCTGGTGCATTCAAGTGCTCTGTGGTGGAACCTGACAAAATTATCAACCAAACAAAAGTTAACCCCCCAAAAAGAACTTTTCACGGTTAATTAATTGGCCTTTTGTGCTTTACGTTTTATTACTGGCTATGGAAGTCGTGTACATCATTGTTCTTTGTATGCTGCTGCTAAATGTCCATCTTTGCATATTCGCAGACTCTCCCATTGGTTGATTTTTATCTATAAATCTCAGGGCTGGTTCCATCTTATTTATGTGTTTATATGTGTAAAAACCACAACTAATACAACCTTCGTTCGAACAAAATCATACAATTGATTGTCCCAAAAATCAGAACAGAATTGGGGAAAAGGGCTTTTAAATACGCTGCCCCTGCTTCCTGGAATAATCTGCAGAAGGAACTGAAATGATCAGAACTGGTTACCTTGGGAGAGTTTAAGTCTGTCTTAAAGGAACGAGAGAACAGCTCTTTTACTCAGTGTGATTGTTTTTAATGTACTCTTAATTTGATCTGTTATTGTATATTTTACACATGTTTGTATGGGATATTGTATTTGTTTTAAATGTTATATACCTATGTGGTATGTGACTTTTGTTGCTATGATGCCAGGTCTCTCTTGTAAATGAGATTTTTAATCTCAATGAGATTTTTACCTGGATAAATAAAGGATTAATAAAAATTAATTGGCCTTTAACATACGTCGACACGCGATAGGACAAAAAAACAAATTAAAAAAGAAACAAAATATACAAAATTTTAAGGCCATTAAAACTAAGAATGTTGCGTTATAAAGCATTTATACTGCGGGCATACATAAAGCATATTTCCTTTCTTAGCACTAAGTTTTGTGGCATATTTTTTATATTTACTTTTATTTCCGATAGCAACTGAAGGGGCCATGAGGTACCTTAGCTAATCGCCTCCAACGGCAACCAGCTGAGAGAAAGGGTAGAGAAGACAAGATGGCGGAGTGAGTGGGTTGTACTTTGTACAGACGGTTTCGACCCTTAAAGTTTGCTGAAAACGTCTTTAAAAGATCGAAGAAGCAACGGCACCCGCGAGAGTATAAAGATTAACTTTCGCCCTTCACTGCAGAGGAAACCTGGACAGTTTCTCCGTTGCGTTCGTTACGACGACGTTAGCTTGATGCTAACGTTAGCTAACGTTAGATTTGACGGACATTAGTTGCTACTTCGAGGTAGCTGGTTGGGTGTTAAAGGCCTTAGGCTTGTTCTAATTTAGTTCTGGATGTTTGTACGTCGATACTAACACGCCATTGAGCGTTTACCTGACCAGTTTGTGTTTTAACTAAGATTATTGTAGCCAGACGAAAGCCAGAAAACTATATATGAGATCTATCGAAGCCCGGTTCTTTGGTTTTCGAAAATATTTTGTAGTAACAGCTAGCCCACATTACCCCCTGTAACACCAAGTGGATATACGGGACGCCGTATGTTCTGCTGACAATCGGGCTAAATTGCCACAGAATTTCCTAAAGCAAATCAGGTGGAATTTGATATCTGGTGGATATGGCGAGCAGCAGTGGCTCTAAAGCAGAGTTCATAGTCGGTGGAAAATACAAACTCGTCAGAAAAATCGGATCAGGATCTTTCGGCGACATATATCTGGCCATCAACATCACAAATGGAGAGGTAATATGGTGCATCTTTCTACATCTTGGATTGTTTAGCTGTCTTCTGGAAGTTGCTAAATAATTTTACCGAATATGACGGTAGCTTTGTCCTATGTGTGCGATAACTTTATAGGTTGGAAAGTGCACAGCTTCTATTTATCTGCTAGGGTTACACAATACTTTTAGCTGCATTCAGTTTATGAATCTCTGGATGTTAGTAGTAAAAAGAATGGTAAATATTGAAGTGTATTTGTTGTCGTGTTTCTATTTTTCAGGAAGTAGCTGTTAAATTGGAATCACAAAAGGCCAGACATCCGCAGTTGTTATACGAAAGCAAACTATACAAAATCCTACAAGGCGGTGTCGGGATTCCACACATCAGGTAAGGAGACATGGTTGGGCGGCACGGCGTCTGTGTCGATACTAACATGGAAACATTTATTTCGGTCAATAAATGTCGTCCCGTCTGCTCTGGGAAAAAGACGGCTAACAGTGATTGTGAACCCTGCTGGCATTAGGCCTGCTAATCAGCCCAACAGCTACGAGGACACACTGTGTATTATGTATTTCCAGCCACCGCTTTCTAACGCTTCCCTCTCGGTTCCGTTTGACACTTTTGGCTGCGTGGTGACAGCCGTTTACAGACCCTAGGTGCGTAGTTGTATCCTGAATTACAGCTGTTACGGAGCGGAAAGGGGACTGTGTGATTGGAAATGGCCGCTCTTTTGTTGTGCTAGCTTCCAACATGTCCTCCGCTCCCTTGTCAGAAAATGGCGGCGGCGAACAGAAGCGAAAACAGCAGACCTTGCCCAGCAGTGTGTGCTTGCAGCGCGTAAACGAAGCCTCTACAGGGCCCGTCAGCGGGGACACGTAATACTAGTTGCTGTAACTGCTAATAATAACCATTTAGGGTGAGCGGTAATCTTAAGTACACTAGCTGCGTCCCACTTCCACACTGTATATTTGAACAGTGTACACTTCAGTCCGAGCACCAGTGTCGCGGTATTTCACCTCTTTGTTCACATCGTCTGTGCCAGAAAGACTGCTTATGATGACGTTTTTGTTTCATTAGTCGTGAGTTGGACCGGTTGTTTTGATGAAAGCATTACATTTTCTTTAGTTTATGTTTATTTAGAACAGATGTGACACCACAATAATTTAGATTCCTGACAGGTCTTACATGCCTTGATTACCAGCATTAGTAAGGAATTGGGTAGCTGCTGTTAATGATGTGACCCGTGTTAAATGTAGGGCAGGCTGCAGCTGTCAAAGGTCAACTGGATTTTTCTTTAGCGTGCTGGAAGGCAGAAACTGGAGGCCGATTTCCTCATTTCTGGTTCATTTTTTGGTTTCTGGTGTAACACCCGTCCACTCATGTCCACAGACGAACATATTTGAAGGACCATTTTTAGCCATTGGTAACTACAGAGCAAACAAACTATAATGCAGTGTGAACACGGGTCACTACTGACCATGATAGAGGAGGGACGAGCCATTTAATTAGCTTGGGTCACTTTGTCATCGTGGCACGCAGTGTGAAAGTTGGATAACGTGTGTTTTTTGTTTGTGGTAGTCATTGAACTACAGTTTTATTTAAAAGCTGGAATCCTAATTTTATTTTTTTTAATATTCATGTGTAATTGGTCAGGGCAAAATGTAGGTGACAGAAATAAACAGAATAAGACTTCTAGTAGAAGATCCAAAAGGCATCAAGACAGGATGAGCTGGGAAATGAGCAGCGCTGACCTGGACCTGCCCCTCATCCTTATCGCTTTTGAGTCCACCCTGCCGTGCAGATCTAGTTCAGTCACTACTCTCTGGGTAAACCCACAGAGACCGGTTGAGCTGAGCTTCAGACTCTAACTGTACCTTTGAATGTTGTTTGATATAATTGATCACTGAATACACAGGAACACATTTCAATAAGAAGTATTCCAAAAACAGACTGCATTTTAAAATGCCTGCACACAGTCTGCATCATCACTCCTGCTGAAGAACAGATTATTGGTGTCCCTCAGCTGGACAGTCGCTCCCTGAAGATGAGTGCTGATCACCTGCTTGCTTTGTTCAGCTGCTCTTGATACTGTTGCTCCTTTTAAAACAGAGTGTGTTAAACCTAAAAAAGGTGCCTGGCTAAACAACGTGACTCAACGTGCTGTTAGAAACGAAGAAGAGAAAACCTTCAGCTCTCCTTTGATATGTTAAGCCCTGTTTGGTTAGCAGGATGGTGTTAGAGGAAGGATTTTAGGACAGAAGTATTTATCAGACATCATCTGTAATTCCTGTCACAGACCTCGTGTCTTATTAACACCATTAGTTCTGCTATCAACCACCAAACACTTTGCAGGGTCTCCAGCCACCTGTGAAAACTCTTGTTTTTTGTCAATAAGGTCACTGCTATCAGGCCTCATATCACTCCTCCAGCTTCTGTTCCCCCAAATTTATCAGCTGTTGGATCCCTTTGAGCCTGTTTCTCTGTGTCGCCTTGACATTATCCCCACTCGTTATTTTAAAGACGTCTTTGAAACCATTGGACCTAGTGTGTTGTCCATTATTAACACCTGTCTTCTAATGGGAACTGTACCAACTGATTTCAAGCACGCCATGGTGCAGCAGCCATTTCTCAAAGAAATATATTTAGGTAACGTTTAGACATTGTGTCTTCACTCAGATATTCATTGTGACAAAGCGTGATAGTCAATAGTTTAATTAAAAAAAGAAAGATTAACCTGTCTTTGGCATTTCGACTTCATGCATCAAACTATCCAAAGCAGCCACGTGATAATGTTCATATTTGACCTTCAGAACAAGCTGCTGATCACGTACCGTTTGTTAATGCTCCTGGCACTTGTTTTAGCATTTAAGTGTTCTATTAAAAAATAAAAATTCATTTTTCTTTTTGTATCTTAGACTTGTAGCTGGATTTTCTAAGGTCAGCGCTCGCAAGCAGGTTTCATACCAGAGGGGAAAATCCCTCCAAACTAAAACAGACACTTTTCTTTCATTGGTTACAAAATGTACCACATGAGCCAATCAAAAATGATGTGGCAGCACGTGGCATATGGTTGCTTAGAAAGAGAGGAGAGTTTTGGGAGTGATGGCGAGTTTGAAATGTGAGAGATTTGACATTGAATGTGTTTGGAGTGTGTAGCTGGTGTGTAGCGTAGCCATTTGTTTTGTGTGTTAAAACAATGAGACGACTAAAAAGCCACCAAAGCCTTCTGTCATTGTACATGTAGAACACAGTTGTGGGTGCTCTGCACCAACTGTGTATGGAATAAAACCATAAATGTTAGGGCAGCAACAATACACCCGTCTGTCTTGTGGTGGACAAGAACTATCAGGAATAATTAGTGGCGTCTTGTCTCCCCGATTGTTCTGTAGTAGAACAAAAAAGGAATTTGCTGCAGTTTTATATGAATGGTTGGACAGAACTTTGTTGCCCACCTTATATTTGTATTTCAAATAATGAAAAGCTTTCTTTCAACATGTTGGTGGTTTTCACATTAAATTGAGTTGTTTTTGGGGGTTTTCTTTCAACTTTTCCTTACTTGGACTAGATTGTCAAACGTAGAATCCAAGTATGCTCGCCCCCGACCGGTCGCAGCAGATGGCCCCGCCCCTCCCTGAGGCTGGTTCTGCTGGAGGTTTCTTCCTGTTAAAAGGGAGTTGTTCCTTCCCGCTGTCACCAAAGGGCTTGCTCATAGGTGTGATATTTACCTGTTTTCTTTGTGTTATTGTAGGGTCTGTAAAGCGCCTTGAGACAACTGTTGTGATTTAGGGCTAAATAAATGAGATTAACTTTTATGATCCTTCACATCAATTAAAATTTGTATCTATAGCACTCTCCTCAGCCTTTGGCAGTACTACGTAGATGAATGGTCTCTAGCAACATACGTGAACTGTGATTAGGCTGAACGGCCATGTCTATCTCAGTAATGTATGTGTTCATTTAATAAACGACATCTAAATTGAGCCTGCATCTGTTTGTTGAAAGACATAATTACACACTAATCAGTGGGTATTTAGGAGTACTGCATTTGTTTTTTCCCAGTTAAACTGGACTTTCAGTGAAACGACTGACTTTGGTGTTTAACAGTGTGCTAAACGGCAGCTTTTCTGACGTGTTTACATTCTGGTAGTCATCTATTCATGTCATACCGTGTCGTCGGGGTCTAAGGAGAACATAGTCTGGGCAGATGAGACTGAAATTAAACTCTTTGGATGCCTCGGTACACACAGTGTTTAGAGGCCAAAAGACACTGCATATTAGCCCAAAAAGAGGGAAGTCTGCAGCTGGGGACATAATAGCGTGGGGCTATTTTTCATACGGCACTGTCATGCTTCATTGATGGAAGGATTAATGTACTGAGACGTTCTTGATAAAAATCTGCTGCCACCTACTGAGGATTGACAGTAGCTGTGTCCAACTCTGTGATCCCACATAGTTCCTCATTATTACACATCATCTATGGACATCTATGGTTTGAATTTGCATATGTGGATTAGAGGGGTTGTTACCAACATCTGGTGAGAATTTGCTGTCAACAGTTGCTTTGTAATGCTGTGGAATGTTTTCTAGGGTTATGTAGCCTGAAAATCCTATAAAATCCTAAATAGCCACTAGTATGGGTTATAAAATGGTTGTAAACCATAAATCCCAGTTTAGGCTTGTTTCAATTTGGCTTTTTTGTAGTTTAAGTCTAAAGTAAGTTTCCACTTTAACTGTATTGCAAACAAGCTGTGTTCAGTGAGTCTTGGTGCTCATAGTTCTGGTTTCATGTTGAAACAGTCTTGCCTACAGCCTGCGCAACCTGCTGATCTTGCTGCCTCTCCTACATTCCTGCTACGGTCTGACTTGACTTTTATTCAGGCCCCACCTATACCAGTTTGTGCAACTTCCTCACTGTGGCTCGGGCTTTTTTTTGTGTAAAGAAGTGACTCAAGCCTTGTGTTGGGGTCATGATTATGGCCTGTGAATGTTACAGACTTCAAAATCATGGTAAAGCTGTCAGTTGTGTGCATATTGTGACTATAGTTGATTCCCACCAGGCTTATGGATTGAAAATATATCGTGCCATAAGATAAGGTAGGGTTGTTCCTGGGAACTCATTTCTTAGTCTCTCTCTCTGACTCATCAGCTCGTCTAAAACTAAGAGACTGATATTCATTGAATTAAGTCCCTGTTTAATGGGCAGTGTTAAAAAGGCATTTGTAACCGTTAATTACATTCCTTAACAAGGAATCATGACGCTTGACCCTCATTGCCATACACCTTTCATCCCCACCCGGTTTATTTAAAGTATCATCATCATCATCGTTTATTTATATAGCACTTTATAAACACACCTGGTAGACCAAAGTGCTGATCAATACAAATATAAAATAATACAAAAGCAAAAACCAAACATAGCAATAAAATTGTCAGTTACCCACAGAGTGGTAACTGTGGGTAACTGTAGTATAAATTGTCAGTCGACCCTGTTACACCTTCAGTATTACTTCAGTCAAATGCAGTGCCACAAACTGTTCTCTTCATTTTGAAATGTTGCCTCTAGACCTTGTTGACATAAATGAAACTATGAAGTTAACGTTAGTGAGACTGCAGTTTTGTTTTAAATCATTTGAGTTTTTTCAGTGGCAGCACACAATCACACCCGTTTCCCTCTGGGCTCAAAATTTCCCCCAAATCTTTGATAGTTTAAAAAATATAAAGTGGATTAATCACTCAGTTATGTTACTTTTAATTAAAAGTTTATTCAAACACAAAGATTTCATTATTCCATTTCAAATCGAAGGTCAATAAACGCCCTACTTCCATTAGCACCTATTTGGATTCGCCAAGTCATGGGACATCATAGCACGGGCCTCAGTGAAGGCAGACTTTAATGACAACTGAGCCCTTCCTCAGTCTCCACCGTTTACAGGCCAACAGCATACAAAGTAAAATGTCACAGGTATCATTTTTCGCCCTCGGAGACCTTCTGAAATGTTATGGACAACTCAAGTTTGTTTGTTTTTTTTAATGTGCACCAGCATGGTTGCCACTAGGGCTGCACGATTTTGCATAAAATGAGAATCACGATTTTTTTTTTGCTTAGAATTGAGATCACGATTCTCTCACGATTTTCTTTTCCAGTATAAATATTTATTGCGCTTATTAACTGCACATCAACTTCGCAACAGTTGAGACATAAAAACAACAAATGTCTCACGTTTTGTTGTTGCCGCAAAATGTTGTACTGCTTGAGATTCCGTCTCCACCGTTGCTCGACGCTGCGTGTACAGAGCAGGTAGTGCAACAATAGAAAAATTGTTGCGGGACGGCACTGTGTAGCGTTTGTCTGGGTGTTGATCATTTTCCTAAATCCCTCGTTTTGCACAGTGTTGATGGAGCCATATCTTTGCTCAGGTGATAAGTGATGGCCTCCGTAATGTCTTTGTGCCTGCGGGAGGTCGACGTGTATAGGGAAGCGCTGTATAAGGTTCCCGTTATTGATGTTTGGGTGGTTGACCGGGACGGATTTTCTCCTGTCACTTTCTCGTCATCCCTGACGTGCTCTCCGTTGTTTTTTCCTGCTAATTTTAGCATCCAGCTTCTGTATCACGTGGTAGGAAGAGTGAGCGCTTGTCTTCATGCAGATTACGTCCCGGATCAAAATGCGGTACAATCGTCGTCGTCTTGCTTTTTTTAAATCGTTGTCATTTGGAAATGAGATCGCACATAAGTATGAATTGAGATCGTGATTTTCTAACGATTAATCGTGCAGCTCTAGTTGCCACCATGTGTAGCTGGACCTGGTGTTACATACTGCCCATATTTTTGTGAATGTGTGTGTGAATGGGTGGATGACTGGATATGTAACGCGCTTTGGGGTCCTTAGGGACTAGTAACGCGCTATATAAATACAGGCCATCTACCATTTTACTGCCCATATTTTTGCCACAGATTTACTGGTTTACTAGCTGTAGCTTCTTTACTGAATAGGTGCACATCAGTAAGAATCAACATACCCACATATGTCTGTACTAAGGCTGCCACAAACGATTATTTTAATAGTCGACTAGGCACCGATTATTTTTGCGATTAGTTGACTAATCAGATCATCATCCATTGGACATAAAACGTACAGCTGCATCTGCTCTTATATAACTCATTAGCTTACAGCTTTAAGTGTTTCAGGTCTGTGCTAACTAAAAATAAAGACAAGATGATAGTTTATTAAATTTTAATGAAATTTGCAGATTGTTTCGGTGGAGTTTAATAAACTCGGCCGTCTGTTCTTTATGTAAAATAAAACAGGACACTGGAGTAAACTGTCGAGCATCTCACGCTTCTGATAATCAGCTGTCTGTTTGACGTTTATTCAGCTGTGTGAAAACTATAACTTTAATCTCAGCCAAACAGATTTACTAAGGAACCAATAAAACACTGAAAAAGCCAAACAATAACATTTTTAAATTATCTGAGTGTT
This sequence comes from Haplochromis burtoni, assembly GCF_018398535.1. Taxonomy (NCBI): domain Eukaryota; kingdom Metazoa; phylum Chordata; class Actinopteri; order Cichliformes; family Cichlidae; genus Haplochromis; species Haplochromis burtoni. The sequence goes on from NW_024582774.1 coordinate 286,863, forward strand.
TGGACAGTCGTCACGGCGTCGCTGTAACCTAATTGGCCTACAAATGCGGCCTCCGAAGGATGCAGCCGCTGAATTTGGACACAGCTATGAAACCTGACACAGCTGCTTCTCTTCTTCTTCTTCTTCTTCGGGGTTTAACGGCAGCTGGCATCCCTGGACATGCAGTGCTGCCATCTTCTGTTTCAGTCCGTTATTACACTCTTAAATACTGCTACTTATTCCTGCGTCTTTTGTATCTTACAAAGCTTCAAACGACGCGTCGACTATTAAATTTGTCGTCGATGATTTTGATAGTCGACGTAATCGTGGCAGCACTAGTTTGTACGTCCATTCAATTCATCTTTCTACGCTTGTTGGCATACACATTTGATCCCTCTTTGTTTGTCGTGTTGGGCCTCACCTCTTCAATAAGGTAGCTGTAGCTTAGGAGGTGGAGCAGGTCATTTACTAATTGAAAGGTGGTGCTTCGATCCCTGACTGTTCCAGTTTGGATGCCAAAGTACTCTTGGGCAAGATACTGTAACCCTAAGTTCCTCTCCGATGCAACTATTGGGGTGTGAATGTTAGAAAGCACTTAGGTGTAGAAAAGCTTGTGTGAATGGGTGACTAAGGCATGTCATATAATACTTTGAGTGCTTGTTGTTCTTGTTATTACATTTTATACAGTTGTTATCGGTGCCTTTAAAGACGTGGTTTAAAAGTGCAGTTTGGTCTGGAGATCTGGTGTAAGTGCGTTCCAAAGTCTTGGGCCAGAACAACTAAAGGCTCTGAGTCCCATGGTAGTCAGGTGAGCAGACAGGGGAAGATGAGCAGAGTGTACTCTGAGTACGTATGGAGAACATTTGATAAAGACAGGCGAGCAGGGTTATAAAGGACTTTGAAAGTGATGAACAAGATCTTGAAATTGATACTTAGGTGAACTGGAAGCCATGGGAGCTGTTTAAGAACAGGTGTTATGTTTCAGCAGTTCTAGCTGCGATTTCATTCTTTTGCCTTTTAATAAAATTAACAGTTACAGTGTTAACTAAACGATGAGGCGACTTGTCACTGGGACCTGAGCACCTGTGGACGTGGGAAGTATAATCCCTGTATAAGTAATCTCGGTTCAAGCTGTAAACAGTAAAATTGAGCTTTTAGAGAGGTATGAAAGCACATCAATGCAAAGCAAAGGGGTGTTTGTTACAGATATTTATTTACTAACAAAATATTCTATGAAAAAACAAAATCAAAAGACTGACTTTCAGTGATTAGTTTTGAAAATATAAATATACAAAGAACCGTGGTTGGTTTGTTCTTTTCCATGTTTCTAGACACATAGCTGGCTTTAGTGAACAGATTGTGTTCAATGTTTTTTCCAGAGTCACATGACTCCACATCACAGTAGTGTTTTAGAGTGGGGAGGAAAACATGAGACTGTCTTAAAACAATTTTAAAAGGTAAAAAGTTCAACCTCTGCTGCGTCACAGTAACTTGTGTTTTCTTGTTTCCTTGTTGACACATCAGGATGTCAGTCAGAACAACTAAATTAAACCAGAATCCCACTAAGCAATGATGTCATTGGTGGAGAGAATTCATGTGATGGGCTTCCATGGAACAGCGTGACATTTTAATGTCTCATGTTTGTACCTCAGAAACACATTAGAATTGTTTCAAAGTGACGTGTAACCTTTTGTTCTTATATATACACGACTCATTTATTATGCACAAGGGACACGTAAAACGAGCCTTTTTATAAGAGGCCAACCTGCTTTGGGTCTACAGTGGTCCCTCGCTACAACGCGGTTCACCTTTCACTGCTTCGGATTTTATTTTTGTGCACTTTTGCATGTTTTCTTGTTTGTTTGTTTTTTGTTTGTTTGTTTTAAACAGCGTATTGTGTTCTGCATCCTGATTGGCTGTAGACCATTGTCAGTCAATCCCGTGCTGTGTCTTCTGTCAGTACAGAGTGCGTTCAGCTTGTCACATTTACATAAATCTTCGATCGCTAGCAGTGTTACTCTGAAGTGCTGGACTGTATGTTTGTACGTTTTCTCCCCAACAAACAACACTGTCGACGAAACGTCGTCACCTGCGGGTTCCTTTGGACTTGTTTTTCTATGAAGGTTTGAACTTGAGAGTTTAAACGAGAGAAAAGTGTGAAAATGTTCCTGCCTGTCTGAGAAACGAGTATGAAGTGTGCAGTGAGGGCTTTACAGCCTTAAAACATCTATAGTAATTGTAAAAAATAAAGTTGGCTACTTTGCGGATTTCACTTATCGCAGGTTATTTTTGGAACGTAACTCCCAGGATAAACAAGGGACCGCTGTATATTCAGCCTGTGAAGTTGGTTTAGAGAATGCATTGTGACTGAGATCAACCGTGAAAACCTACTTTTCTATGTTACTGTTGTCATCAGGTGGTATGGCCAAGAGAAGGACTACAACGTCCTAGTTATGGACCTGCTTGGACCCAGTCTGGAGGACCTGTTTAACTTCTGTTCTCGCCGCTTCACCATGAAAACTGTCCTAATGCTGGCAGACCAGGTATCCAGCTCATACACACACCCACTTCTCTGCAGGCTTTTAAAAAAAGGGAACTAAGCAAAGGTTTATCTGTATCCTGCCTTCATATATAACCTGGAAACTTTTGTCCATTGTAGTAATTTGGTCACATTTAAAACACATTTTCATATCTTCAGATGATCAGCAGAATCGAGTATGTACACACAAAGAACTTCATCCACAGAGACATCAAACCAGATAACTTTCTCATGGGCATCGGCCGTCACTGTAACAAGGTAAGATATGCAGGACCAGTACATAAGTATGTCATATTCAAGGACTGTATAGACCTGTTGGAGGATAGTGATATGACAGGGGCCAGATATTATGAAGCAGTTTCAACATACGTCTTTCAGTTATATGGAATCACTGACGACTAGACTATACGGTCACATGAAGTTGGTTAATCAACTTGCTGAGTTAATCCAGGGTTTCACCTGCAGTTCACATGAAAGGGGTGTTGGCAGCATCCAGTTCATCTAAAAGGGGCTTTTTCATGGGTTACATGACTTTTCTTCCACATAAAGTGGAAGAAGGGGAAATGACTTTAATTTGTCGGCAGATCAAAGTTAAATGAATTTGAACAGGTGTTCTACTAGCTGCAGTTACAGCAGTGTAAAAAGAGAAATATAGGAACATTTTATGCCTTTTCGAAATCAACAAATTAGTACGTGCACATTTCTGTGACAATGCAACACAGTGTGCGCTTCACTCAGTGGGTTTAGGTACAGTTCAATAAGTAGCATATGTATGCCCCCAGCATAGAATCCACATTGCTCTTAAAACATGCTGTGAATAAAAGAAACGGTGAAAACGGTGATTTTAAAATGAAACCCCCAACATAACCTGCTTTGGACACTTGTAGTTTTTATTCTGTCCCCGTTGTCTTTAAAGGGTTTGAGAGTAAAGTTTAAGAACAGAATTCAAACAGGAAGTGTCCTGTTTTAGGATCATGAATTAAAGGTAAATGAACAGCCAAAGTGTTAGTGTTTGCTGCCAACGGGGGAAAAACACAGGATTAAAGTTGCATCTAAAAATTAGATCTATTACTGATACTCATCAGGGAAGCACCCTCCAACTCTCCATGCAGAGGTTACAGGAGTGGTGATGCTGTATTCTGCAGAATCAGTCAGTGGGCAGTGATTTCATACCTGTCGATGTCTAATCTGGAACATCTATAGCATGAGGCTATAGCAAGTTACACCTCTGTAAGTCAATCACCTTTTGTACTACAGAAAACCAGGACTAACCCTGAAGTCATCTGGATAAGCTGAAGTCCTGCTTCCTAATAGACACCTCTGGTAGTAAATGTATAGCTTTAGTAATCTCCTGATGGTGACGTCATCAACACAAACGTTTTGGTTTTCTGCTTTGATGCTTTGTGTAATGACTCCAGTCGGCACCATGGAAACATGAACCCCTCACTAAAACAGATCTGTAATAGAACTGTGGTGTGTCTAGGAGTGTGCTTGTGAATGTAAAAAGCATAATGATGTTAAAACAATGCAGCCCCAAGTTTTTAAAGAACAGACTTCTGATACCAGCAGCAGTGAAGATGATGGTTTCATATTTTAACGTGGAGCCGCAGTCTGTCTACTTACAGTGTAGAGTAGTAGATTTCACAGGGAAGTCAAAATTAATAAATTATTACATTATATGCAGAAGACGGTGAGCGTAGGTGAAGGAAAGCATCCAAAACAGCAGCACTTGTTCCTGTAATCACAGTAAATCCCACACAGGGAAAAAGCTCAAAGTCACTCATTAAGCCACCTGCTCAATAAGCTGGGAGACAAAAACAAGACTGAACCTTGTAGCTGCTCACACCCGCAGCCAAAAGCCACAGACGCTACATTAAACTGTGCATATCGGTCAGATACGGAGTTTAAGCTGAAGAGAGCCGACCCACTTTCTGTTGCAGTGACACCTGCACCAAGCAGGGGGCAGTTTAAATGGTGAGGATTTTCACAAGACCATATTGATTTCAAGCCCTTCATAAAAATGTTTTAATTAAATGTAAAATAATATAAAATATTAATTTGTAATAATATATAAAAATGTTTTTTTGCAGGCCAGTTATAAATGTACATGAGTCTGAACCAGTCACCTGCAGCAGTTTGGTAACTGAATTATTACCATCTACACCGGCAGAGAGGCTGTTTTCAGCAGCACACAGTGTTGCAGCAAAGCTCAGGGACAACTTTAGAATATGCTCACTTTTCTTCATTGCAGCCATCACATGTTCTTTTTCATTGTAGTTTTATTTATAGAGCACGAAATCTTTAAGGGCTTATCCTGCACACACAACCACATATACCTGAACACACAGTCTGTCATCCAGCAGATGCAACACTGTTCCAACAGTGTTGCATCTGCATTTTTGCCTGAATGCAGTTAAACTTTGAGTTTCTAAAATGGAGAAACCTTCGTCATTTTCTGTTTTGGTTTTGGAAGACTGCAGATCAGGTGTGACTATTACTATAAATATTAGCAACTTTTCTTTTTGGTCTACTAGAAATGGAAAGGGACATGGTAATCTGTGTTATTGAACGGCAGGGTTTGGTGCCTTGGGCACAAGTATGAATTGTATTTTACAAGAGGGAACAAAGCCTTATTTCCCATTTCCAGCTTGAAGAAGTTCTCATTTAAACGTCAGTCCTCCTGTTTTCTCTTATTAGGATTAAGAGGATTATGGATTAGGATTATGAGGGCTGAAAAATTCTCCCAACACACGCAAATTAGACTTGGCATGTGCAAGTCTGCATTTGTGAACATGTTCATGAGTCCCCGTCCCCATGTTGGGAATATTGGTTGAAGCTAGATTGAAATGGGCTTGAATCTCTAAATGCATCTGTGGGGAAAAATTGGATACAAATTTGACACCTCTTTATAAAAGCTATTGCCATTAACCTTGAACCATCGTTGATCCCCAACATTATCATCCATGAACATAAGTAAATAAAGCTCTTATTTTGAAAATCGCTACTAACCAGCCAGCCCTGCTCGCATCAGTTTTGTTTCTTTGTAGTAATCGTTGTTTTGCTCTGGATCTGCTGTCAGCGGGAGGACTCATATTAACGTTAACGTACAGTTGGTGGACATCTGGTTAATCTTGTGACCACACTCACCAAAACTGCAGTGCAGAACCAGGGTTACTGTTGCCAACTGTAGGTCCAGATAGGGACCTAACACCGTTTAGTGGTGTCAACATGAGCTTATCGCAACTGCAAGATGCAGTCGCAAAATGTTGAACACCTGTAAAGTCCAACATGAACGTGGACTGAATGTCAGCATGCTGAAGGAGCTTTGTGACTGGTGGGAATCAATTCTGAGTCTACTTCCTGAAGTTATTGTGTTTACTGGACATACCGGTCTGTTTTCCCAGATGTCCTTATCTACCAGTTAATGATGCTTCACTGTGGTAGTGTTGCTTAAATGCTTTCCTATTAAACCCCAGTTTCTCACAGAAATCCCTTAAAAATAACAGGCCTTGGAAGTATAGTTGTAAGTTTCATTTACTTGGTCGAATTTGTGACCTTGTCTTGTGGTAGTGTTAGTATCTAATGCATTTTGGGCCACTTAATAGTGTTAGTTTCTTTCATAATCTCTCTCTGTTACCAAATTCAAGTCTGCATGTCACCATGCCTGAGTGAGGTGATGAGTGGTGTAGAGCCGGGGACTCGTTTCCCTCAAAGGACCATTTGTAACTGGATAAATGTAATTGAACTTTGCCATACTGTTAAACTGTCTCTGTATCTGATTTTTGATATTGGGTTACAAATACTCCAAACATTTGCATAAATGCAACAACATAGGTTGACACGTTGCTTTAATTAACAACTTTTAAAGTTATAAGTTTAATAAAGCCACACTACAGCAGCAAAAATATCCTCTTCATAACTTAGCATGTGAACTTTGTCCAGGACGAGCTTTGTCACAGTGGGTGATGAGCAGCTGCTGAGAATGTGGGACAGATTTGTATTTTAGGGAAACAAATGGCTCAACAGTCTTCACATTGTCAGCATAAGCTACCCCCAGCTAATGATGTAGTTAAACAAAAGAAGAGGGGGGCTCTGCAAGCACACTGAATACATAACTGCACATACAGAAACGTGTAGAATTTATTCAAAAGAACAAATTTGTTTCAGTTCACAACTAGATTGGTGAAGTTGGAGCGATGGTGTGACCCATGGTCGTGTTCTAAAAAGAACACAAGATGCAAACACCGCCATTAAATTTCAGTTAAATAAAACTATTAGAAGATTTGAGTTAAAAGGGGATAATAATTCCATCCAGATGAGATGCTGACCACAGGCAAACACAAATTCTGTTTGTGTTGCTTTTTTTCTTCTCATGAAAAAAACTCTCTCCTGAGCTTAAATAGTTTGAGAACTACGTTCCTGCTCAGCTTCTGTGGATGGTATGGCATGTCTCCATACACACAATCCACACAAAGCTTCTTGATGGATGATGAAGTAATGTTATCAGAGGTTTGTGCCCCCCCCCCCATTTTTGTCCTATGTTATTCCTACCAAGCAGCCTTTTCCACCACACCGGTCCCTCCCTGTCTTCGTCCCATGCATTGAAGCTACATGAAAGAGCTCCTCGGGACAGACAGACGTCAGCCTTCACGCCCCATATAAAAATGGCTAACTGCACTGTGTCAGTGTTGTCTGTGCTTTTATCAACAGCTAATGAAAAAGCCAGATACCTCCCTCCGTGACGGATGTAAGATTGCCTGTAAATTCCCTCACTCACTCTGCTATGGTGTTTTGTTTTTTGACAAATTGATTTTTCTTTTTCTTTTTTTCTTTTTTTTAAGAAGTCTTATCTGGTTGGTGGATCCCTGGTCACAAAGCCTTGGCATGCACCGCTTCAAAAACACTGAGAAACTCTTTGAACCACGGGCAGTGGCCACAGTAAAGCTACTGTTGGTGCTGTGTCCCTCTGGGCTGTAGCTTTGATGAACACATTCTGCTGAGGTTGCAGTCTGCCTTTAATTCTTGAACCACGTTTTGTTTTTGTTGGAGACTAAAATGACTGATGTTTTTTCTTTTTTAAATGCATGTGAAGGAATACAACGTATATCGACCTCCCTCACCACCGACACGCTCACAGCACAAGCTGTTTTGGTTTTCTTCTTAAATAACAAATATTCATTTTCCTATTTCTCATTAAACAGCCTTCCTTCTGCATCGATTCTCCTTTATCTGGAAATCCTGAGATGGTCACTAAACCCAGTGGTGTCTTAGAAACACTTTAATCTAGTGGCAGTTTGCTGTCTCTTCATGGGACGGCTTGCGTTTTGGGATTTGTAGTTTATTGTCACTTTATGTATATTTGTATTGAATCTCTCGTGGCAGATTAGGCCCGCAGCCTGGTGTGTGACACAAGTGGTGTAGAGCACATAACACAGATCACAGGGAGGTGGTGCTAAAGCTGTGTCCACACTGGAAACAATTTGCTGTGCTTTGAATCGACAGCTGTTCAGTTGTGGACATTACAGGCCTCTGATACATTTAGTACCAGATCGGATGTTTTTCATAATCATTGATAGTCACTTGAGTGACTCATCTGGAAGTTGAGAAACGTGTATCTTGGGTCCCACGCTCGTGTATACTTATTAATATGATCAGTATTACCAACATTTAACCGTTAAGAGTTTGAGTTACCGTCACGTTGTCCCTGTCTTGCTCATTTTTTCTGCACTGCTTGCATGCAAGAAGTTAAAAGCTGCTGTAAATCAAAATTCTGAGTATTATGTTTGCTTTGCAGTTTTAGTCAAATTAAGGTGAAACTGAGCACTTGGTGATGGGTTTTAATAGTGATAAAAGTAAAGCTTTTCATTAAGTTCAGGCGTTGTATTTATAAAGGTTTCCAGTGGAAATCCTAACTTTCCTTTTTAAGAACCTTGTTCAATTACTTGGAGGCTTTTAACCTAAAAATTACAACTTTGTGTGTAGTTTGCTTTTGAATATTTTGTTTTGACATGCAGAAAGTTCTTCCTAATATTGAAATATGCTGATGAGTTATAACTGCTAAAGAAATGAGAGTAAGAAGCTGGCCTGACAATTTTAAGGAAAGTAAGGCTTTGGGCCACTCCTTAATATGCAGCCACCCCACAGGCCCTGTGAATAAGAGTGCTGTCATTATGGAAACAACAAGTCCCAACAGGACAAAACATTTTCATCAAAAGAAAAAGGTTATTATTCAGGACAGTTTGGTATTCATTTAGGCACAGATTCTACTCAATGTGCAAACTATAGTCATGGATTTGTTTAATGCTTCTTCGTAGTCTAATCTGTGTCCACTTCACAAAGCAGAGCTGTGCTGAATTAGTATAGTGTTGTGCATGCGTGTACAGACCTTGCCATGTGAAGTATAATACTGATGAGGCACACCTAATGTTAGACCGAGGCTTCCTTTGCTTGGTCATGGCCCCAAAAATCCCAACATGAGTCATTTATGCCTGCGTTACTGGTGCGTACTGGTTTGTGGCAAGGAAAGTGTCCAGTAAAAACGCAAGTTACCTGTGTGGTGGGTATATTTTGTCAAAGATTGAATTTTAGCTTTGCTCTGTGTTTGCTGTGCTATGTGAATGCCCTGGGTAAATATTGCACCTCTATTGCTCTTCACTAATGCAAGTAAGCTTGAGTAGGCCAGTAACAGAACACTGGACGTCCTCATTCGCTGGCTTCTACCTCCCCTATTAAAGAGCTAAAATGACGCCGCATGCCCGTTATAAGAGCTGTCATATTTCATAGCAGATTTATGCAGTGTTGACCATTTTAAAAAAATACATTTTTAAAAAATTAGTATTTATGTGCTGGGAATGTCCAACTTGAATAGAACCAGATTTGGGGTTTGTTGTTGTTTTTAGATCACCAAATCACAAACCACACATTAGCTTAGTCCCTCTGCTAGAGCCTTAAATCTTTGGTAAGGTTGCACTGTATCAGAGGAAATCTTGGGTGTTGGTTTCAGACTTTACAGGTGACTTATTAACCACTTTTGGTTTTGGTTTTTTGGCAATACTAACCTAACTGTAGAAAAGACATTAACCCATGAATTTGCTTTTTGTTTTTTACATGCTTTATGTTAATATCAAATACTCTTCACCACTCGTCACTACCAGTTTACCAAAACCCCACTTGTGCCCAGGTCTTTAGTGAGATATGGCACTTGCTGTCTATTTCCCCCAAGTGTTTGTCAGACATCATACTGAAGCATCCATGTGTCCCATACTACACACACACTTTTGATCTGATCTTTCCATGGTTGTCCTGACAGAAGAAAACCATAATATGATTTCTTCTAGACAGGTGGCCAGAATGATCAAATCTGTAGCACGGTTATTTAAAGTGTATTTCTTATTTAGATCCAGCATCGCATGTACAAAAGCCAGTGCATATCCTAGCTCTACAGGACAGTGTTAGTTGTTAAAGGAGAAAACAATGTGGGTACAAACAGAACTGCCTGTTGTACTCATGTTAACTGTAACTGAAGGTGGATGGAGGCTGTGTAATTTTGACCCCTGCCCCTCTACTGTCTGCCCTAGTGTTTAGACTCGTCAGTGGGGAAGAGGAAAAGAAGCTTGGCTGTTAGCTCTTCTCAGGATCCATCTTTCTCAGGATTAAACCAGGTGTGACCTTTACCACAACACCAGCTGCCTCACAACTGCAGTTGTCGCTTTGCAATCATATTTTACTACACTGGTTTAAAATGAATTAGCCCACCAGCACCCATCTTGCAGTTGCATAATGCCCAGCGTATGTACTCCATCTAACAGTGTGAATCTTGTTAGCATTGGCTAAGAAGTAGTTGTCATTGCCATGTGATGTAACAAAGACGCTGCATTCATCTAAATTATACACGAGTGCCTGATTGTCCTCATTGGCCTAAGAGGAAGTGAAATGACTATTTTTATTTTGTTTTAGCGATGAATCAAACCTAATTTTAATAACAAGAAGTCAGTGAGCTAACAGGAACAAACACTGGAGAAACAGCAGAATCATAGAATCTAATGTTCTGGTTGATTCTTGTTAAGTGTTTAATACTTTACCAGTACTGGTGGGTGGTGGGACTGACAGACCAGTGTGCACTGTGTAAGTCTATTTCACACAGAAAAGGAAAAATGGAAGTTTATTTCTTTCTCACCAATAAGACTGGTGTCTTTATGTGCCAGCAGGACAGCAGCAAATCGCATTTAACGTGATTGACATACAGTGATAAACTGTTTGACCTGCTTTAGTGCCTCAATGTTGAGGCATTAAAGTTGCCTGGTTCTTATCCCCCTTTTTAAAGGTCGCTTATAGTTGCTGTGTTTGGTTTTCTAAGCCTAAAATGAAATCTTTCAATAAGAGGCATTCAAAGTCTTACAGCTAAGCTGAGGTTGTGCGGGGGACATTATTGATATGTCATCCCAGTGAAGGTGAACTGCACGTGCGACCTCTGTAGAGTCCAGTTATCATGTCATGCTACCTGTAGTGACACTGACCATAGCCAAATATAAAAACTACTTTAAAAAAAGAAGCCTTATTGTTGCCCGTCTAGTGCATCGGTTAATTTCATTACCACCAACACAACCAATGTCAGAGGTCAGGGTTTTTCTGAAAATCCTGTCAATGCAATCAAGAAAGTTGCCTTGGATTTTCAAATTGATGCAATAAGTGTCTACTTAGGTCTGAGGGGTCGTCACTGGTAGTCACCAGTACTTTGTTTTTTGAGCAGTGTATCTGGTGCTTAAAACTCATATCAAATAATGACTATTTGTCAGTTGTGGAAAATTAAATGGGCCAGTATAGTGAACTGTAGGTGTGCTCACTCCAGTCTTGGAGTGAGTAGGATTTCTGTCTTGATAGGATTGCAGGTTTGGTCATGTTGTAACAGGGTGTTTGTGTGTGAACACTGTAGAATTATGGCTGCAAGCCTAAATTACAGAGATGAGACACCTTAATTTCTTCTTTTTTTTTTTTTTTTTTTTTTTTTTCCCCCCCCCCAACCCCTTGACCATCTCACATTTGGGAGGGAGCTATTCATTTATTTATTTATCCCCCCCCCGGTCATAAATGGCAGTATTATATTGGCTGTGAGTGTGCATCCAGTTGTAATTCCTGTTGTTGGAAATGTCTTCCTCTGGACCCCTCAGCCGTAAAAGGTCAACGGGGGTGTTGACATCATGATGCTGGTTGTGTGGGCAGTTTGGATGCCTATGTTTGTGAATGTGACAGCTTGAGAGCGAGGTGACATAGGTACATAGATACCACAGGTGTATCGACTTAAAATCCCCCTACCAGTGACTTCAGTGACTTTGACCTCAAGGCCAAGGACGGAGGTCAAGTTTTCTGAACATTTTGTGAATGCCATAACTAGAGGAAGCCGCCTGGGATTTTCAAATTGATATCATTGGTGCTTCTGCTAAAACTCTTGGGCGAGTTTGAATCTCACCGACCTTGACTTGAAGATCAGAGGTCAAGTTTTCTGATTAAGTCAAGAGCCAGGCGACGTAAGATTTTGACATTGCTAGCATGGGTGTAACCTAATGAAGGTACTGATATTTTAAAGTGTTGTGATCAAGCCTTTATTTGACTTTGGGGGTTTTGTTTTTGATTTTTTTTTGTATTTAGCATTTAAGGGTGGGGTTGTTTTTTTTGGTTTGGTGTTTTTGTTTTTTAAAAGAAATTCTAAAAGAGCAAAAATACATCGGAAAGTTTTTGGGTTTTTTTGACAAATGTTATGCAGTTAAACGATTACATATTGCAGTTTCTAAAATGGAGAATGGGCAGAAGTGTCCGATTACTTTTAAGTAACAAGTAAGATTACTCTTCCAAAAAAGTAATTAGATTACTGTTACTTTCCCGTAAGCACACCGCATTACTAAACCGTCGTGATTTTATTTGTGAGTGTGTCTCATGACGATGACGTAAGCGCGTGTGACGTGTGCAAGAGAGTACGACCATGCAGCGTTTAAAGCGTGGACGCACTGACAGTACTTTGAGTTTGATTCTGTAAAAACTGACAAACATCTGCATGGTAGAGGTGGGAATCACCATATATCCCACGATACGATATTATCACGATACTTAACTCACGATACGATATTATTGCGAAATTTAAAAATATTTTGCGATATTCAGATTCTGTCCATAAAGGTAAACTTGATCAATATTCATTTTATCTAATATCAAAGTCTCGCACTCAGTCTTTCTCTCATTTCAGTTTTATTGTTGACAAACTGAACGGTTTGTATTACAGTCTAGTCCAACCTAACTGAATGCAACCATCTGGTACAATTACAGCTATTCTGAACTATGCAATGTGAAAACTATGCAGCCCCTTCAGCAACTGAAGAACTTGAAAGTAAATTAAAACAAAATATAATTTTACATTAAATAAAAAAGTTTTAAACTTAATTAAAATAAAACATGTCTTAAATTAAAATAAGTAAACTGTCGTGTTTATTGCTGCCAAAAAACAGTTAAACACATTTGGACAGTGTCAGGATTCTTGCTCAGAAAAAGGATCAACGTGCTCTGAAGTCAGAGTCCACAAAAACCTTTTTTGTAACAAAATATCGATTTCTGCTGTATCGATACATTATTAGCAAACAAAATATCACGATGCTACACAGTATCGATTTTTTCCCCCACCCCTACTGCATGGGAAGAAATGAAACTTCAAATCTGAGCGAGCACCGAGCACGCCGGTTGTCAAAAACTGATTTCCGGTATTTCCGTGTGTTTACTTATATTGGTAAATAGACTTTACTGAACAGGATTTACAAAGACGTTACTTGAAAAACAGGCAATTTTATATGTATCTTTACAAATCTTGTGTTATTGTACCGACATTATAATCGATCCGGTCCTTTTTGGCCACTTAAAATATGTTTACAACATAACTGTTGTATTGGTTGCGGGTTTTTTTCTGCTGCCCTCTTGGCCAGATTACTCTTTAAGAAGACAGTTTTATTGTCAACTGGATTTTTTTTTTTATGTATAAAGGAAATATAAAAGTCACTGCTAAAAACTGATTGTAGTTTCTACCTTTGCAGCTCAGTATGACTTGATATCTGCGTAAAGTTATAAGATTAAAACAAGTTTAACTAAATGTTATATGATTATGCAGAAAAAAACTGGGCTCAAAGGTCTGTTGCTTTATTACGTATTCAGGTTGTGTATCATGTTTTTAAAAAGTAATAAAGTAACTAATTTTGAAAAAATAATCAGTGAAGTTATGGATTACTGATTACATCTTCAAGAAAGTAATCAGTATCTAATTACTTCTGTTAAGTAACATGACCAACACTAATGGAGATTAATGAGCAGTTTGTTTGTTTTGTCATATTTATTATTGCTCATTTAATAAGACTGGATACTCTTTATCCAGCTACTTACCTGGTTACTTAATCAATGGAATACCAGATTATTACAGTAATCAGTGGCAGCTGTAATTCAGTGTGTGCCGTCATCTGTACAGCACAGTGGACATACTGCCATGGTTTGTGTTTCAGCCAGTAACGTTGGTAAAATTTGGTAATGGTGTGAATGCAGAGGACTGCGTGAGATTTTGGACCAATGCCATGTGGAAAGTTTCTAGCTTTAGTTTTAAACATGACAGTGATTGCAAAGACACTTTGAGGTAAAGGCATATCTGATAGGGGGGTACCCCCAAAATAAAACGGTGGAACTGTGAACCCAGGCTGCATTATTATTGAAGCCAGGTGGTGTCATATTGAGAGAGTGGAACAAAAGACGGCTCGCCTCCAAATGAAGCTCGGCCAGTCGTCCCAGAAGGCAACTTTAAATATTACCAAAAGCTTTAGGCTGTGTTGAAGATTAAGGGTGCTCACTACCAAATACACTCTGAAGCTTGTTAACTTGTTTTGTTGTTTTGTTTGTCCATGTATTAGTTGCATGTGTCAATAAATCACTGCACCCATTTACGCAACAAAGAATAAATGACAGCTTTTTCCAGACTTTTGCACAGTGCTGTAAACGCAAACTAGAGAATCAGTAGTGGAGTAATAGATCGATTATCAAAATGGCTTTATACAGTCATTTAAGACAATTTCACCTGAGACTAGTGTCAGTTCATATAAATGAATCGTAATGTTCCAGAATAAGAGTGCAGTGCCCCCACCCTCCAAGCACACTCCGCTGAGCAGCAACCCGTACGCTTCTGCATATCGACACCATCACAGGGTTACGTTCATCGTTGAGTAATGTTAGCATTTGTTTTACAGAAGGACAAAAAGGATGATTTTAATGAAAGAACTCTTTGTTCGTCGGTAACCGACAACTAACTAGTCTTCTGTCCCTCTCCATCAGTTGTTCCTTATTGACTTTGGTTTGGCAAAGAAGTACAGAGACAACCGAACACGACAACACATCCCATACAGAGAAGACAAGAACCTGACTGGCACGGCACGCTATGCTTCCATCAACGCGCACCTGGGCATCGAGCAGAGGTCTGTGCAAACATCTGATAGACAACGGACATTATAGGTTACTTTTTTTTCCAGCAGTGTTAAAAATCAAGCCAATTTTTTTTAAAAATGGGCTTTTTTCTGGTTTACATTGTATCTTTCTCTTCGTAATACTGCCACAGCAACCATTTCTAAGAGAACGAAAAATAATGAATATTTTGACGGTGTCAGGGAAACACTAATGCACTCGTTGTGTACTCAATGAACACTTTTGTTGTCTTCAGTCGCCGTGATGATATGGAGTCACTAGGCTACGTGCTGATGTACTTCAACAGAACCAGTCTGCCATGGCAGGGATTAAAGGTATGTCGCTGCCTTTGACACACAGCAGGCAAAGACGGTAGTTTTGTTTGTGCTGGACGTGTGGTAGACAAACTACAGACGCAGCACACCATGATGCTTTGTGGTATCGCTCACTAACATGAGTTAGAGATGCACTGATTGTAACTTCTCTCTGGCTCAGACGCAGTGCACCTGTAGCCTGAGTGCATTTAGTGTAACAGTGGGTTGTGGCGTAAACATGCTGTTTGTACTTTTGTGTTGTCCAGGCTGCCACAAAGAAGCAGAAGTATGAAAAGATTTCAGAAAAGAAGATGTCCACTCCAGTTGAGGTCCTCTGTAAGGTAAAAACACTTTAACCCCACAACACCAAGAGTTTGAGACCTACATGTTCAGTGTGCCCACACAGAGAGAAACCTAAATAGACTGTACAAGGATGCCAGAGCTAGCAAAAAGAACACTTTGAATTTTACATGTAACATTAGTCAGGCCAATAAACCCTTCAGTTTAAAAAGTCTAATGAAAATGGCCTTTTGTTGCAGTTATGTCACATCTTACAGGGTTAAACAGGCACCATGATCAAAGCAGTGCACACTCAGTTGTATGAATGCATATTTCCAGGGTTTCCCAGCAGAATTTGCCATGTATCTAAACTACTGCCGTGGCTTGCGCTTTGAGGAGGCTCCAGACTACATGTATCTGCGCCAGCTGTTTCGCATCCTCTTCAGGTGAACACACGTGTCCAACTTTCTGTACATGGCTGTCAGTTTTGGGGTCGTCAGCTTTGAGAGCTAAATGCAGTTTCCAGTAGTTAACCCCAACACGTGCTTTTACTACATTAGCTAATGGATCAGCAATGGCAATCTTTTGTATGCAATTGCAAACTTTTAGTACAGACGGATTTGTATGCGTTTGAATAAACTAAAATGTTTCCCATATTATTTCTGTTTCTTTCCTACAAAATTATTTTAAACTGTTCAATGTTAACGTTGGTATATTATTTCTGTGTGTGTGTGTTTTAAGGACTCTGAACCACCAGTATGACTACACATTTGACTGGACCATGCTGAAACAGAAAGCCGCTCAGCAGGGGGCCTCCTCCGGGGGCCAGGGCCAGCAGGCACAAACCCCCACAGGCAAGCAAACTGACAAACCCAAGCCTAACATGAAAGGTTAGTAGCAAACAGCCAAGTGACGTTTTTTACAGGCGCCAATAGCTCATATAGTCATTCAGCATTATATTCAGGACTTTTAGATACTGGGTTTATTTTGTTTGTTTGTTTTATTGTTTTGTTTTATTATTAGAATTCCCTATTCCATGCCCCAGTGCCCCTGGAGAACAAACAAGCACCAAATTGGAAATGTACAGCAAAAAGGATATTGTTGCTGAAATAAAGTCAAGCCACATTATAAGCCTGAGGCACAATAATATTAATGATAATAATAATAATAATATTGGAAAAGAGAGAAAGATTTAATTGGAAGCAAAGACGTCCTTGGGGAATTTGACTACTAACTTTGCTGTCATGCTATTCTGTCCTTTTTGGGGGTTGGACTACAGGCTTTCTCTGCTGTCGCAATGTTTTAATACTGACCAACTATCATTCCTGATTCTTCTGCAGTCGCTAACATTTCCTATCCAAATGAAAATGCTGAACATGTTGTCTCTTGCTGCTCCATGTTACATGATTGAGATGGTTACACTGTATGGCAATGGCAGCTGTAGGCTGCTGCTGCGTTTGTGTGTAAAAACATTTTTGTACACATTTGACAAATTGAATAACATCAACAAATAGCAACATATCAGGAATTTCAAAAGTGGCTGCATCAGATGTTTTTGATGCAGCGCCCTGTTTAACAGGGATTTCTCTGCTTCTATCTACATAAAGATGCAAAGGGAACACACGTGTACATATGTATACACAGAGACGTGTGTGCACGTGTGTACTGTTTGAATGTCAGAGCTTGACATCATTCAAAGTTGTATGTATTTATTTACTGATTATAAGGCTGTAAATTCTGCCCAATACTGACTGTAAATTATGTGCCTTTTGTCTTTAATTTCTTCTAAACCCAGATCACTCAAATGCATCATTGTGACAGCAGCATCACGTGGCCCAGTTTGCATTAGAACCCATTTTGGCCCCACCAGACTTGAGGCTGTGACAGTCTTGCTGTAGCAGGACCTCGTGACAGCACACATATGACCACGAGCATGTTCTTTTGTTGCTCTGTAGTGAAAAATGGCTTTGAGAATAAGACCAGTCTAGAAGGCGCGCAGCATTTAATATCTATCAAGTGATCAGCGTGTTCGTCTGTTGATCTTGTGCTCAACGTTTTGCACACCATAATCTACATGTCATAGTTGGTTGCAGTCACCAGAGGGCAGTGTCAAAAACAGCTGCTCTCATGCAGTGCTGTTTGTGATGCTACTTTAGTTTAGCTTGTGCTACAGAGAAGACCTGGACAGAGTCATCAGGCTATTGCACAGCCATGTGCCATGTTCCTGCAGGCACAGGAAGAACATGCAAACTCCACACAGAGCTGAACAGCCACATGCAGTTTGTTGCAACAAAGTGGTACATGTACGCCAGCATATAGAGTACTGACATACCGGTCTGTCTGTGGATGGCATGTTGTGGTTCAGGTGAGATGCAATATGTCACCATTTAAAGTAGTTTAGTTTACAGCATGGTTCGATGTAACATTGGCACGCACATGTTGTGCATGTGCACTACCGTCAAGTTTTAGAGCACCCCAGTTTTAGGACGCTGGTTTAGCTCAGCGGGCGACCACGTGCCATACTGCTGAGAGCGGCCGGCCCGGGTTCGAGTCCGACCCACAGCCCTTTCTGCCCCCGCTTTCCTGTCCTTTCTTCACTAAATAAAATATATATGTTGTTGTTTTTTAAAGAGCAACCCCAAATTTTCCAGTTATTTATTGCAATTCAAGTCGTTCAAGTCCAGTGAAGAACTTGAAATGGTGCAAAGGACAGTGGTGAACTGCCAGAGGTTTAAAAGAAGGTAAGGTTGCCTAAGACTGGAAACTGCATTTCAGAATTATTCAAAAAGGCCTTTTTCAGGGAGCACACAATGTGTTAACAATTTAAAGCTTCTCTGCATCAATGGAGGTTCAAGCCTTGAGAGCTGGTGCTACTAATGCCTACATGAACCTAGTTAGTCAGAACCTCCTCAGGAAAAAGAACAAGATGGTGAGCTTGGAAACACGGAGCGTCCAGCACAGACTCCAGACTTGAACCCCGTCCATTTACAAACTCATGACAGAAAGAAATGTTCAGAAAAACATTTAAATAAAAAAGCACAATGCTGCTTCTCTTTCCCACTCTGTTTACAGTGTCTCTGACACTCGACCAAACAACAAATACAAAGATTAAATAAAAAGTCTGTTAAAATTCAAAATGTCTCTTCCAGCCATCATTAAAGGAAACAAACTCAGATGTTAAGTCTTTTGTGTGATTTGGTGCATCTCAAATAAACAAGTATCTGTGTTAATACTGAAACAGGAAGGTGAAATATTCCCTCCAAACAAAACGTCTAAATTCTAAATGCACAAGTCCGTCCGTGCGTGATTACATCGCTCCGCCCATCAGAAAGTCTGTGCGTCCGTATCGCCTGTCGTCTTTTATTGGACTGACAATTGTCGGTTGGAATATTTTTACACATCGCCCAACTTTAGTCTATAAATTGATTCCATGATTTCTTTTTTAACTCCAGTTTCTTTCATGTCAGAATACAGTGAGACATTAAACTGCGTCAGTTTCAATAAAAACTGCAAACACTGGGGTGTTCTACAACTTTGGTAGTGCACATCGGTGAGCTCACCAAGTGCTGCTAAATATCCTACATTAAATGTATGATGGGAATGCTACATGTAGTTAGAATGTCTGGGTTTTGTAGTTATTTTGGTATAGTGCGGGCTGTATGGTTAAACATGCTCGTGTTACCTGTGTAGTCTCACACTAGTTGAGAGTACTGATGTTGTTTCAGTAACTCTAGTTTGAAATGAAACCGCAGGGAGCTTGATGGACTTTCCTGGGGAATCCCAAAAGGTCGATGCTGTTCGTCTGGGCCTTTTCAGAGTTGCTCACCTGGATGACTGAGCATGCAACAAGACGTTTGTAGGGAACTAGCGCTGTAGGACACTGATACACCTCCTGTGTTCTACACCTGTGTGCTGGTTGTAGTTCTTTGCTGCTGGCCTTTTGCTTTCACTGCGCTACATGCTTCCCTCGCTGGTGTGGGTGTTCAGTTTGTCCATCTCTGTGCTCCTGAACAACTGTGGTAATGATGCTTCTGTCTGTCTCCAGGTTTTTGAGGGGTCTGCTCTGAGCAGAGCTCCTGAAGTGTTGGTGACCAGGACTAATAAGTCTCCCTTCCTGGATAAGCGACAAACAAGAAAGTCTTTCCTTCCATCATAACTGTCTATGTAATGGAAATATATAGATTTACACACACCTTTGTCAGCTGTGTTATCTATATATTCATATATGTGTATATATAATAAACCCTCCACTCTGGAAGAGTTTTTTTTTTTTTTTTTTTTTTTTGGGCTTTTGGTTTTTTTAGGATGTGGAGGCTGTAGCCCCCCCCTCCCCAACACACATGCCCTCCCCCATCCATCCTTCTGTCTCTGTTCTCCTCTCAGTGTTGACTTTGTTTCTTTGGAAACTGAAGTTGAGATCAACTGACCATTTTTCTGTTCTTCCTCTCCCAGTAGAAACATCTCAAAGCATCTCTTCTCTTCCCATTCAGTTATTTCACTCCCTCCTTTTACCAAATGTTAAACATGTAAGCCTACAACCTGTTCTCCCTTTTGTTTCTTATATAATTGAATGACACACCCCTGGATGTTATTTACTAAAAAAAAATCAAATGTTGATTTTTTTTCTTCTGGTTTTGTTTTCCTATGGTGATTAGGAGTTTGCCTGTTAATAAGCAGTGGATGGCAGTCAATGGTAGAATGATGCTCCGGCTCTCTCCCTCTCTAGAGCTCTGAATGATAAATCTGTTGTTAAATCTTCTCCATAAATGCCAATAAAAATATTACATAACTCAGAGCAAGCACAAGTTCTTATCAGCCACCTTCACATGAAAACTGTGTAGAAAGCACCAGCCAGGCATGAATGTGAGCGTCTGTTGCTTGGTGTTTGTTTTCCCCAGCAGGCAGCACCGTAAAGAAATCATGTTCACCTGAATATTCGGGATATTCACATGGTGTTAAAATCCCCCTTCTGCTGTTCTTTAGTATACCAACGTGAATTTTTAACTTACTGTTTTGTTTTTCCCCTTGTCCCTTTTTTCGGGCTTTAGGTTCAGTGTGCTGCATCATGAGACCAAACTGTTTAAAGCACCGTCTCAAGATTGAGTCCAAGTTATCACACGTATACCAGTCGCTTGTTAGGTGTATAAAGAACACTGGGAAACAGTTTTTCTTGCTCAGAGATGTCCTTTATTATAAAGATTCAGTGATTATAAAATATATGGTTGTCTTTGATTATTTTTTCTTCTTTTCTGTTTCCAACGGTGGAAAAAGCTTCTCGTCATCATTGAGTCTTATACACTGTACACCGATTAGCACTGTAGCCTCGTACCCAACATTCGACCAAACAACTTATTACTGAATAAATGTTGAGACGCTTTTGTTTTTGATTTTGATTTTTTGTTCTTAAGAATGATTTAGATCAGAAAGACTGGATGACCTGCAAAGGTTGAAACTGGGTGTATTTAAAGGCATGTCTCCTGTCGTGCTGTTAATGTAGAAACTATTCATTTATTAACAGTAATATTTAAGTCCAACCTGACTGCATCAAACTAAATTGATCATCTGTGCCTCACCTTGCTACTGTTAGCATGTGACTCTGGAACAACCCGCCTTGTTGGGGTTGGGATGTGACCTGTACAGAAACACAGTGAGCTAAACTGCAACTTGTGACGCAGAGCACGAATTATAGTTCAAGTTAAGGACGGAAACGCTTGCACCGAGATGGAGCCTGAATACAGATCAAACTAATGTGAATGTTGGACACGAACCTGACGGCAGCACAGCTGCTGCAAAGCAACAGTGTGCACAACACACGGTGCTCTGTAGTTTGCGTTATATGAATGTGAGCTGTTGCACACTGTTCAAAACCTGCAGGAAACAGCACAAACGATGTGCAAGTTTGCACATTTGTATCATTTAGTGTAAGCAGTTTCCACTGAATGTTTGGATGTGTGTGAGATCCTACTGCAGCTGTTGGGTCGACTTGTCTCTGTTTGGGGTCCAGCTGAAACAAAACAACATAACAACACAACTTTGCAGTTTGCATAACACGGCAGTACAAACCATGAACGTCTGCACAATCGCCACCAAATATGGAATCCTGGTGACAGGAGACCAGATCCATAAATACCGACGTGTCTCCATCCTTTGCATGCTCCATGCGTTATACAGAGGTTGTGTTTTACAGGCGACCTCCATCAGCCCCCAACAGTCAAACAAGCTTAGTTTCCAATGAGCCGTTATTCCTGGAGAGCAGTGAGCAGGTAACTCAGTACGATGGGCAAAGTATAAACACGAGTGGACGTCCCAGCAACAGTCTGATGTGCCTGTTGGTGTTTGTGGTTCCTCGGCTGTTTTTGTAACAATTTGTGACTTCACCTGGAAATCACTGATATTCTGCACAGCTGTCCTGACGTAGGTTTGACATACCAACACAAAGTGTTTATTTGAACTCCAAACCTTAAGTGACGCTAAATCTGAGTAGTTCTGTTGCCTGACCAAAATGTAACCGAAGAACCTTGAAAAGCTGAAGTGACTGCTGAGCATTCTGTTGGTGTTCAAGAAACGTCCCCACTGTTGTCTTTTGGACATGACCAGGTCATTTGTCAGTTCTAATTATGCTCCTGGAACAACATCAGGTATGTTTGTTATGGGGCTGAAACGGCACCAATACAGCAGAAGATGTAACGCGTTATTTTTAACAACATTAAGAGTCCGTTACTGGAACTGTTTTTACCTTCAAGGTCAGCATCTTTCTCCAGTTACATCAAAAACACTTTGTGGGCCTTTTGTAGGAAGAATGTTCAACAAACTCAAGTTTCCTGTATGTTCATCGTGTGCACGAGCAGAGGAAGAGAGATCATCCATGGAGCCCGATATGCTTCGTGATGGCAACAGGTAAGGAACAGCCTCCATCGCACTCCTGTGGCCCGAGGAGTAAGAACAAGTGTCAGGAGTAAAGAAGAGTTTTACGTTTGATCTTAAAGCAAATTATTCATCTGTAACCCAACAGGACAAAATATAAAGGCATGAAGTGAAGATCCAATGTGGAGAAGCACGTCAGACACATTATTGTGTAAAATGCTTAAAGACAGGACTTTGTGTTTCTATTGTAAGCTAATATCAGCCATCGCTGGCAGCCACTGTTTCACCTCTAACGCTCCTGTAATCCTCGGGTCACGTTCACCCCGTTCAATTTTTAGCATCCGAAAAATAATTAGAGATTTTAAAAAAAGTTAAACTTTTTTCGGCTTCATATTTCATGAGCATCAACTTTTTATATGTTTCCAATGAGCTGAACACATTTTGCATACATCGGTGCTCCTCTGGGGTTGTTTTATCTGTGGAAAGCATGTCTGTGACCTTGAATCTTTACACCTGCGTGTGCGATGTTGGGGGAAACGTTCCCATGAGAACTTTGATACTTCTGCCGTGTGGCTTGCGAGTGGTTCACATCCAAGTATTGAAGTGTGCGACCTATACTCTCACCTGCTCAGTCAGACCTGATATTTCTCATGCGGCGGTGGGCGGCCATCGTGTGGGACAGACGAAGACGAACAGCCCTGCCACCTCTCCTGCCTGTGGATTGTAACACGTCAGAATCAGTGGTACAATCCACAGGCAGGAAACGTGGCAGGAGCCAAGTTTGTCCCACCAGAAATTATTCTAAGACTAGCATGACCCCTGCACATCCTGTGTGCTGCAGTGCAGACAAACGTGACTGCTGGACAAGAACTTCATGTCCCGACTATTTAACTGATGCCCCCCCCACACACACAAAAGCAAACCAACAATAAAAGCACTGTTCAACTCTGCCGTTGCCCATATTTTTTTAAAGAGGAGAGGTGAGTGAAAGCGATGCTGCGGCGCTGCAGCAGAGGGTCTAGGACATAGGTGTCAAACTCTGGCCCGCGGGCCAAATTTGGCTAATTACATTTGGCCCGCGAAGCCACACCAAAGCTGGCCTACTGGTATTATACAGCTAATATATATATTGTCTAGTATTAAGCTTTGCTTGTTCCATATTCAGCTTTTCAGCAAAACGTTTTTGAGTCCATAAGAAAAGATTCATTCTTATATCTGGAGCAATAAATATATTTCAATAAATATTAGCTTTAGCCCGCGACTTTGTTCCAGTTTTGAATTTTGGCCCACTGTGTATTTGAGTTTGACACCCCTGGTCTAGGATCAGGAAATTCAGCAGGATTCCTTCTGAAGGGTGGATGTGGTGGATGTGCACCCCGAATTAGAAAAAAATGGAGGAAGGATTTTGAAGATGCACTGAACCTAAAATTGAAACTTTGACCTGATGGTGGTGCTAGAGAAAAGGTTATGTCATTACCAAAAACCAGTAGGGTTCATCTACTTGTGGTCATTAATGTTGTCCATTGTCATTTGTGTATTCAGTGCACCTATACATGCATCCAACAGACCACTTTTCACACGGACAAGTAGGGCAGGGGAGCAGGCTGGGTTTGGGATGCACCAATCCATCCACACTTCAGGGGGTGGACATGTGTCTTTGTGCAGGTTCTGTGTCTGTGGGTGAGCCTGGATCTGGGGCTCATTGAGCTTTGGTTACTCTGGGACATTGTTATAAAGAGCGGAGAGGATCTCCTTCCCTGCCACTCCCCACTGGTCGTTGCTTCTGGTACTTATGTGGCTTCAGGGTACCTGACTATGCCCACGTGGGCACGTGTGATTCATGGACACGCGCTTAAGGCTTTGCAAGAGAGCAAGAGGGATGTCACATCTGTGCACACTCACACACATATTTATAAAAGAGAAAAGCAGCCGAGTCGTGAAGCTGAACTTAATCAATTGTGTGTAAATAA
>NW_024582774.1:312471-314971 GCF_018398535.1 Haplochromis burtoni
GATCTTTCTGAGTTAACTTCAATAATTACTTCCTCCAAACCATCAACGTGTCTTTTAGACCCCATTCCTACAAAACTGCTCAAAGTCCTGCCATTAATTAATGCTTCAGTCTCTAATAATCAGCTTCGTAGCACAACATTCATCCAAGCACCAGCTAACACTCACACACAGACTGATGGTCGGAGAGAAACTTGGCTCAGTATCTGGCCCAAGGACACAGACTGGGGGAGCCAGGGATCGAACCACCGACCTTCTGATCAGTGGATGACCTGCTCCACCTCCCGACCTACTGCCACTTCATACTGGAATTCATAAACTGGAAAAAAGATACCAGTATAGCTGGCTGGTTGAGGAAGTTCTTTGATGTCTGCTGAACGAGCAATTAAACAAGTAACGTGTTCATATTCAGCCGTGTGCACAGATGTGTTGATCTGTACATGTACAACACAATGCGACATGCAGGGAAACCGTTGTTGTTGTTGGGTTTATGAGCACAGACAGAACAGAGAAAATTCATAAACTGAATCATTTTCAGCTTTGGATTTATTTTATTTTGTCACTAACTAAACTTCAGTATCTGTATCGCACACATGCAGGAACTGTAGGTGCAGGAAATGGTTAAACTCACTGCAGTATACTGAACATGCAGCGTGTTAGAGGCTGGGGTTAGGTGAACATGGTGTCATCATCCATGTGTGCTTACTGTAATAATTCATTTTGAAGTATTGGTGTATATAAATGGTGTTTTTATTTTAAATTAAATTAAATTAATTACTTCAGTAATGTTTAAATGAATAAAATAATGTAAAAATGAATTTATTAATGCATATTTTATGGTGCTGTTCATTACTGATGCACATGGCTCTTCTCCTCCATATCCTGCTGCCATGTGCACTTACAGACACTCGTGTTTGAACACAGTGTTAGTCATGTGCAGCTTGGGTTCAGGTCAGGCAGCTGTTCCACCCAATCACGCCCCTCCACATCTCACCGTTGTTGCCCACATGAGCGCTGAAGTCTCGCAGCAGGAGGCCTGAAACTGTCGTGTGCTGCATAAGCGGCAATGATGGTGAGGTCCCACTCCCCGACCTGAAGGTGCAGGGAACAAACCAGCGAGTCTTCTTATGGCCTCTGACAGTGGACTCATCTCTGTGCTTGTCCTGCTAGACCTCAGTGCAGCGTTCGATACTGTCGACCATAATATCCTATTAGAGCGATTAGAACATGCTGTAGGTATTACAGGTACTGCGCTGCAGTGGTTTGTATCATATCTATCTAATAGACTCCAGTTTGTGCATGTAAATGGAGAGTCCTCTTCACACACTGAGGTTAATTATGGCTTGAAGGAAAAATTCCCTTTTAACAGGAAGAAGCGTCTGACAGAAGCAGGCTTTGGGAGAAGCAGCCATCTGCACCTCCTCCACCTCCTCCCTGCTCTCGTTGCTGTCCCAGGTGAGATCTGCACTGTTGTCTGTGAACTTCATGATGTGATTTGTACTAAACTTTGCATCAGCACCCCTGAGAAGAACCAGTGCTTGGTAGAGACGTGGTAGGTGTGTTTTTAACCACCATGTTGCCCGTGAATCAAAACCAGTACAGGAGAAATCTGCTCTCTTTCTAGTCCCTGTCAGGACTCTTGCTGCAGCATTTTGGATCAGCTGAAGGCTTTTCAGCGAGTTTTTAGGACTTCCTGATAATAATGAATCACAGTCGTCCAGCCTGGAAGTAATAAATGCATGAACTAGTTTTCAGCGTCACTCTGAGACAGGATATTTCTAACTTTAGAGATGTTGTGCAAAAAGAAATCAGTCCTACATATGATGATGGATGTCCAGGTGTGTGTATGACAGCGGTGTGCTAAGACTGTGACACACCAGCACTAACAGAACAACCTTTAATGTTCTGGGCCGTGGCGGTCACGCAGATGAAAGTGCATTTAGTGGATTCTTCGTGTTTGCTTTGCAAAGACAACGAGGAGCAAAAAACTGTGCAAAGCACAATTAAAAATACATTTTCTGAAAACAAAATGTAAATAGGAGCCAGGACCTGTGCGCACACTTGGGAACCTAAGCGATAACTATGACCGTTCAGCCTCCACGTTCAGTGCATTACAGTGAGAGGTGCTGTAATCCATGGAACCATGAAGCCTGCTGTGCCAGGAAGGATTACATTCAGTCATCGGTTTCAAACGTGTCAGCGAGCGTCCTGGTGATTGAGGTCCTTTGACATAACTCAGTGAAGACGAGTACCCCACGACTCCTCCACAGAGACGTGAAACACTTAATGCCTGATTTATATTCTTGCTGCTGAGATATCAGGTTTAGGGGGCGATGACTTTTTCACAAGCAGGTTTGTCTAGTGTTGTTTTAATGAATAAAAAGGAGAGAAGACAAAGAGACGAGGCCAGTGTCAACATCACAGATGCAGCTATAAGAAATAATAATATGATGATTCTATAATAATTCTTAGACCTGCCCAGTGAAGTCATTGTACCGCCTCA
>NW_024582774.1:319971-322471 GCF_018398535.1 Haplochromis burtoni
TTTAATCTAAACGTTTGTGTGGGCTCTGCAGAGTCACATGACCCCATCTGACTTTCCCGTTTTGTGTGCAGGCAGGAAAAGACGTTACAGCAGCCGACGCGGCGTCAGCACCACAGACACCTGAGGCGAACACGCGGCCGCTCGAGCGGCTTTTTACACATTAGGATCAAAAGACTCAAAGTGTGACATTTGTGTGAAGACGAATGAAGAGCGAAAAGTATAAAAAGCACAAAGTGCTGCCTCACGAAACGTCTGATAATTATGGGATGTATTGCTGCGCGGCAAACGGGTAACAAATGCAGAGAAGCATCGAAAATCTGTGTGAACAGACTCTGGCTTCCCACTTCACAGACCCACTCCCACACCAACAGCATCACCACGAACCCCCTCGCCTTCCATGTGAAAATTGTCCTGGGAATCGCTGCTCTTTGGTCCCACAGGGAACTTGTGTGAGAGTCTGAGTGTGTACAGGGGGTTATGTGAATGTCCTCCTAACTGCCCTTAAGAATTTTGACTCCTTGGGAAATAAATACAGCATTTCCTCCCTCTCTCTCTGCCTGCACACTTTCTCACGTCCGTCACGGACCTCACAGGGGCGGCAGCAGCACGGGCTCATGGTGTCAGCGCGCCCACCGTGCTGCTGCTGTGACCCTGCCTTACAAAGAAAAGCAAACTGCTAACCTGCAATGGATAAAGTCAGTCTGCAGCTGTCAGTGTGATTAAGCAGATGAAAGCTCTCCTGTATTACGGCCCAACACTCAGAGAGAGAACAAGGTAACTGAGTGAAAGTAAGCAGCGCTTCATTAAATGCATGAATCTTTATCAGATGGATTTAATGAAACGTGTTGTTCTCGTTTGTACTTCTCCATAAACTTTATTAACAGCTAAACTGGGAATATATGAGGAATGCTCTTACCCAGGATGTTGCTTCCACATATTCTCCTCTTCCATCTTTTCTCACTTACCACAACAAAGCAGTGTCCTGAGGAAAAAGGCAGAAATTAAGTGCTTTGCATTCATGAGTATTTTGTTCCTGTGACCTTTTCTTTCATCACACTGCTTTATACACCGACGCTTTCACGGGGATCACGAGCTTCAGTCAGTCAGTGATCACATCATTGAGGTTAGAGACATCCGGGCTGGGAAAGCAAACGGTGCGGTGAACCATCAGGCTCCTTGGTACACAGATGATATACAAACACCCTGTTAGAGGTTCCTGCTCGGTGGACCTTACAATCGCCTCAGCTTGTGTCTAATAACAGTGGAGGAGCATTCATTCACATCTAGAAACAGCAATGTGCAGCTTACTGTGTCCTCCTGCTACGATACAGATACACTCAGTGTCATGTTGGTATAAATGCAACAGGGTAACAAATAACTTCCTAAAGGCTGCAAAGCAAAAATCGCTGACTTTTTAAAACAGCGTAACAGAAGACGTTCAGGTGCATCGTTACAAGATTACAGGCAGTCAAATATCGCTGTGACATCAACACGTTCCAGACCACAGAGACATCGCCAACATCATACCTGACTCTCTGCTGCAGGTCGGCGAGCTGCGGCGCCGCTGGGCTGATGAGAGGACTCTGCTTTTCATCTTCACTCGCCGGGTGCTCAGCGTTGCCTGGTGAAAGGAATTAACTGCCCTTTACTTTGGTTGTGTCTCTTGTTTGGTAGCTGCTGGTGATGAGGTCACAAACGTATCTGGCTTCCTTTAAAATTCCCTAAAGTTACGATTTTTTCCACATTAAGTGGGAGCTCGTGGCACGACTGCTCATCAGAATGGGTCGCCCTCTCCTCCCAGCGTCTCGCTCTTATGAAGCTGAGACATTCCACTCTTACCTTGTATGGCTGTAAGAGGATGGGCCATACACCAGGAAATGCCCCCTTAAGATATTACTGATTGGATAATATTAGAGGAACCAAGGATCCTCAGCCAGGACCTGAGGAGATGGAGAGACAGAAGATAGCAGAGAAGAGAGGGAGAAACAAAGGAGTGGAATAGGAAGTGGGGAAAGGGTTGTGACAGGAGCAGGAAGCTGAGAAACCAGGGCAACTGGAAGAGAGAAGGGGAGGTGCAGCCAAAGGGAGGCGGGAAAACTGGGAAGCGTAAAAGGAAAAGCAGGAAGAAAGAAAGTGAAGTGAGATTAAACGCCTGGCGTGTTGAAGGAGTTCATCTCCTCACTGCTACAGCTCAGGAGGCCGAGACAGGCTGACTAACAGCACCTCCCCCAGCCAGCTACAACCACAGTGACTGTACTTTACCTTTAGTTCAGGCAGTTTTACAAACGTATCAGCTGTTTGGGAATCTTTGGACAATTGACTGACAATTTTTAATTTTTATAAAGCACCAAATCACAACACCAGTCACTCCCGAGCACTTTACTCTGTAAGGTAAAGACGAGGAAGCACTTTGGAGGGAAGCTGTCAGGCTGAAGCAGTAATCTGAAGCAGACCACATCACATGGTCCAGATACAGTGGGGCAAACTGTGTTTATTCTGT
>NW_024582774.1:327471-335529 GCF_018398535.1 Haplochromis burtoni
GCAGAGTCGGGCTAG
Organism: Haplochromis burtoni; assembly: GCF_018398535.1. Classification (NCBI taxonomy): domain Eukaryota; kingdom Metazoa; phylum Chordata; class Actinopteri; order Cichliformes; family Cichlidae; genus Haplochromis; species Haplochromis burtoni. Next base: position 327,487 of record NW_024582774.1, read on the forward strand.
GAAAACAGAAGCAGCCCGACCGTACGAGGCCAGACGACCTTAATCCTTTAACAAAGTCCACGTTCAGCATCCACGACGCCAAAGGATTACGAATGAACGACTGTAGCTGCTGGGCCTGAGAACATCAGCTGTTGTGTAACTCTCAGCTTATATCAGCACAACTTTAGATGTGCCACAGAAGGATGCTAGGAGACGGGCCTCTGATTGGTTCTGACAACACAGAGTTAGCTCCGAGTGTGCAATGTGAATACGTCAGGTCAACATTAAGAGCTATACATCTATATTCTCACTCAATCACACGATGCGACAGCTACTGCAGCTCCGACAGAGGAGCTTCAAAAGGTGCAGAGGTGACTGACGGTCAACCATCAAGTTGTTTTCCATATCCTTCAGCAACAAACAGGTCTCTGCTTATTCTGCTTTCTGATGAAACAAACTCGACAAACAGCGACACGGGAACGCTTCCCAACTGCAGTGCGACAGGAAACTGCAGTGCAGACAATGCTGCCAGCGAAGGCAGGGGGACTCGAGCCTTTATTTGGAACACAATCAACAACGTCACATGTTTGACCCTTTTTTATTTACTCTTGGAATTAATGAGTTACCATACGTTCAGAGTCGTGTATGATAAAAGAGAAAACCAGCACAGATCTCGATCTATCAAATGCCCCAAATAAAGATTGAAGGCATGTTCTTGTATTTTTTCAAAGAATTGAAAAAGAGTCGGTGTGAGCCAAATGAAACATCATCATCACCCTCTCCCCACAGTGTCCACGTTTCACTGTCCAGCTCACTAGCGCCCCCTTGTGAGCAGCCTTAGACTCTGCTGTTCCTCCGTAATGCTACTGAAGAGTCATTAAATATTATGTGCATGTCAGTGCTGACCTGCAGCTTTCAACAGGAAACCAACTTTCTCATTTTTTAATAAAACCAAGCGTTGTCAGTCAGAAGCCCGAGCGTCGAGGCTGACATCCTTCTGGTTCTCGGTCTTTGGTTTCTAGATGTAGTCGTCATCCACGGGTTCGCCTGGAGTATCACAGTGATGAAGGAAGAGGACCACTACTCTCTGAAACACTCCTCTTTTGCTCTGCCGCCGCTCCGAGATCTCTTCCCCAATGGTCTCCATGCAGATGTCAGCCGACAGCTGTCCTTTGCGCCGTGGGGCGTAGATAGTGGCTAACACAGGAGAGAAAACCGTTTGAGTACAGAGAGCAGCCGCATGGAGTAACTGCTGACAGACTGACGCACTCACTGCTTTCATCGTCTTCAAAGTCGTAGCGGGAATAGCCGTTAGGATCCGCTGCTCTCAGGGTCCTGAGCCAAGGGAAGTCTGTTATCATGCTGTAGGGCGCTCCATCCACCAATCCTGAGCAGTGACATCACAAAGAGTTGATGGTGAGAACATGCACTACCAGGCAAACGTCTGAGAACAGTTATACAGTTATATACTGAGTTTTACAGGTTTTTTTATTCAAATCAGGCAACAAAGTATATATCTCATTCACAGTTTGTTTTTTTGTTTTCCCCTTCCTTCCTCTCCCCATCCTTTTTACATAAAATATAATTACCATTATATAAACAATCATATCTATGTCTATACATACACATTTATTATCCTAAATAAGTATATTCAAAGGAGGGAGAGGGGGGGAAAAAACAAACAAACAAAAAAAACAAACCCCAAAACAAACGAACCCCCCCCAAAAACAAACGAAAAAAGAAAACAACAACACCTGCGCACACCCATGTATATAATCTTGGGGCAGATATGGGAGGAGGCCACACCTCCCAGTTTTACTTATTAAAGTAATCTATAAAGGGCTGCCAGATTAGGTAGAACTGTTTAACATTATCTCTTAATGAGAATTTAATTTCCTCCAACTGTAAATGATGCATTGTGTCTCTTAACAAAGCAGAATGAGTTGGGGGGGCTTTATTTTTCCAATTTAGAAGTATAAGGCGTCTTGCAAGCAATGTTATAAAACTCAGAGCATGAATTTGTTGATTATTTAAGTCTTTGACTGTAGCTGCACCAAATAGTGCCATTACTGGGTCTGGGGGGAGCAGTTTTTTAAAAATGTCAGACAGAGTTTTAAATATTTTAGACCAGTAGGTGGCGACGCTGGGACATGTCCAAAACATATGTGACAGTGAGGCAGAATTCTGGCCACATCGATCACATCTTGAGTCCGCCCCTGGAAACATCCTTGAAACCTTGAGTTTAGACAGATGGAGCCTGTGCAGGACCTTAGGTTGTAGCAGTCCGTGCCTGCAGCAGACAGAAGTGGAGTGAACCAGTTCTTGTGCTTTGGTCCATTGATCTTCAGTGATGTTAGTAGCCAGTTCTTCACTCCAAGCATTTCTCAAGTGGTCCAGTGTAGCTGTACTGTCTATTTGCAAAAGTTGGTTGTAGATCCTGGAAATAGCTCCTTTCTTTAGCCGGTTCATTAGGAACAGATCATCTGAAACCAGCTTTTGTGGTTCATTGGGAAAGGATGGAAACGTTTCTTTAATAAAATGACGTATTTGTAAATACTTGAAAAAATCTCTGTTTTCTATGGAAAATTTTTGCTGAAGTTGTTGAAACGAAGGAAAAAGATGATCAATAAACAGATCCTTGATTGTGTGTATCCCTTTGGAAGTCCATAGCTGGAATGTGGATCCTGAGAACAATGTGCATGCTTGATTATGGATTAATGGTGTAAAGACTGAACATTGACGCCAATGAAAATGTTTTCTAATCTGAGACCAAACTTTTAGTGAGTCAGACACTCCCGGATTTTTACATTTATGCTCACCCAGATCTGAGTTTGAATGAACCAAAGATTTAAGAGTATTGGAGAAAAGAGTCAAACTTTCCATCCGTTCCCAATCAGGTCTATGTTCCCCGCCCCAGTTATTTATTGCAGTCATCCAAGTCCAGTGAACAGCTTGAAATGGTACAAAGGTAAGTGTTGAACTGCCAGAGGGTTCAAACAAAGGTAAGGTCACCAAAACTGTAAAATAGTGTACATTTCACAATTATACACAAAGGCCTTTTTCAGGGACAACATGGTTAATCATTTAAAATCTGTTCTGCAGTGATGGAGGCCGATCAGCCTTGAAAGCTGCTGCTGCTACTAATCCCTACAGGTGGAGTACTCCAGCCCCCTCTGTCTGCATACAGCAGTGTTGGTGCCAGAAGAAAAGTTTCTACATCCAGGCTGGATTTTATCAGTGTGGCTGCAACGGTAGAGCAAGCAGTCAGCTGACCCAGGAATGATCAGCTGGGTGAGGCAGTGAAAACCATCTGTAGATGGCCAGTAACAATCGATACACTACAGACTCGCCATCACTTTTCTCACATTTACATCCACACAGAAACAAGATCAGAGATGATAAAACAGTGACGTTTAGAGCGGTGCACCTTTCCTCCCACCTGAGCCCGGCTCAGTGTGAAACTACACCAAACTCCCGCACGAATGACAGATCCTTCCTTCCTTCCTTCCTCGACTCCCAGAGGAGGGAGAATATAAGCAAGCACTTATGAAAAAAATTCAACAAGCGGTGTGACGTAAACACGTTACCCTCCAGTGTGTAGATGTCTCGGCCCCAGGGGTATCTGGGAAACTTTTTCACATCCTCTTCTGTCCTGGTGGCTTCTGGGAAGAACTCGTACTTTATTAGCTCTCTGTTAGAAACAAACACACATATATGAAAAACTGAAATTTGGCTTCATAAAGAGCAGTGACTCTATAGTCAGTACAGCAGTATAACTCCCTTACTAATGACCACTGTTTTTGTTTCTTTTTGCTCTTTCTTGTTTGAAACTTGCTCATTAACGTCTGTGCTGAGAATAACCAGTCACACTTGTTTTAAGCGCGTGGACACAGTATAGGCCACAGCCATCTGTGGTGGGGATGTGGTCTGCAGCTCCACTGCAGAGTGGTGGTGCAGTAGGGTTCGGGGGCAGTGCCAGGAGGCTGGCAGCACAGGTGGGAATGATTTGGTGATAATTTCCTGCTATTTCAGGAGCCAGCTGGACCCGGAGGAGCGAGCTGCAGCAGGAACGAGTCCTGCACAGAGCAAACTTGGAAAAAAGCTTAAAATAAAACAGTGCAACAGTGTGCATGTGTTGGGCCTGCATCTTACAGTGGTGTCAGGCCTGCAACCAGTACAGCCAGTAGAGGTAGTGGCCACGATGCTGGTGGATCTAACCACCATGCAGACAGTGGTGGATCCAGGCTGAGTGCAAACCTGACATAGTGGCCGGGTCACCCTTGGAGCAGCCACAGCTGGTCGGGGCTCTACGTCAACCGTGCTGGCTGTGGAGAAGCTGCCACGACTGCCAGCCTCTAACTCGCTCGCCACCATCGCCCCGCACGTTCCACCAACTAAAGGCAATGTCCTAACTCGCAGGGAGCCTCGCAAATGCTGAAGCAGAAGTGCTGGAGGGGTGGGCGGCCGGGACACCAGCGCCAGGAGTGCCTGCTGATGGAGGTGGGACAGGTGGGGCACCAGCCCTCCAACACCTTCCACCGGTCCAGGAGGGACGTACTGGTAAGGTGCCAAGAGGGTATATGGGGATGGAATAGGGCTGCACGCACCCTGGTTCAGCCAGGGCCATTGGTGGAGGCAGAGCAGGTGGAGGTTAGGTGCGTGCATGGGGACATACACAAATATCCCATAGTGCCACTACAAATAAATACAAGGGCAAAACGCAGTAAAGGCTGCAGCATCTCTGAACGGCGTCGACGGATTGGGATTGAGAGATGCGCTTTAAAAACCTTTAGTGGAAGCTTGTGGGCGGGGCTTGTAGTGTCTGAGCTGTACTCAGTGGTAACACGAGGTCGTGCGACGCCGGCTTTGGGGAGGAGGAGATGGCAGGGCCTTCTCGTGAGGCCCCGCCGCCTCCAGCGATTGGCCACTGTTCTAAAACCTCTGGAGCAGGCAGGGCTCACAGCCAACCTGAAGAAGTGTGCCGTTGGACAGATGGAGGTGCAGTATTTGGGGTACCACTCTGAAGACGTCCTCAGGCGGAGAAAACAACAGCCTGTAACCCAAGACCAAAAGAGAGGTGAGGCGGCTCTTGGGCACAGTTATCACTGCAGATTCCATCAATCGATCGATCAATCATGCCAAACTTGTGCATGGAGCAGTGCCAGGTAGCATCTGTGCAGGTAAAGAAGGGGGGACCCCTGCTTCACACACCTAACGTTTGACTCCCCTTCATTCATGCAGATGGACGCCTCGAACAGAGGGCTGAGGGACACTTTGTCCCAGCAGGTAAGAGGGCTCGACCGCCCTGTCGTCTGCATCAGACAGTAACTGTCAGAGAAACAGGCCAGATACAGCACGTTATCCGCCCCCGTTATTACCTCCTGGGATGCCCTCGGTTCAGACCATGTCCCACTGCAGCCCCATGAAGGAGTCCAACATCCAGATCACCCGGATCATCGTCCAGCTGCTGGCTGCTAGTACCTGCTTCATCTACATCTGTACGAGAACCCTTCAGTTTTCTGAAGTTTGGTAGATAAAAGCAGCAACACAACCCTGTTCATGTGACACGTGTGACTATAACAGATCAGTGGCCCTATGAGCAAATGTGTTACTGAAGTCCACAGCAGCTGTTATGCTGACGAAACACTACCATCAAAGGCCCCACACCCACGCACAGACGCATCCACATCCACGCACAGACACATGCACGCACGCACAGACACACCCACGCACAGACACATGCACGCACGCACAGATGCACCCACGCACAGACGCACACACTCACCCACGCACAGACACATCCACCCACGCACAGACACATCCACCCACGCACAGACACATCCACCCACGCACACAGCAGCCCACTGCTGTCTTGTGTAATGTTGCATGTGACACTACTCACTGGCTGATGTTAGCTATGGTGTCCATCCAACTGCGAATGCGAACTTTGTTGCGTATATTTGGCGGGTTGCTGAATTCGTGCACTATAGCGATGTGGTAAGGATACGGCCCCTGGAACAGCTGGCGCTCCAATGCTACCGAGTCAATCTGACAACATGAGACAGACAGAATTACACCGAGTGTTTCACATAGAAGTGTCTGGAAAATGAGACGAACATTTGTTCATCTTCATCTTGTTTAACGTTATCGTGATTTTAGCAGAGAGAACATGTCTGAGTCAGAGCTTCTCTTTTATGTAGCCAGATGTTCCAGCTGTTTTCAGCAAGCACAGTTATATCTGCTGTCAACAGCTTTACAGGCACAACAACCAAAGGTCTGAAGAGCCGGGGTGTCAAACAGAATAAAGTGATCCCCATTTTTATTTTGATCCTTTTCTCATTGTGGAGGACAAAACGTTTCACACACCTCACCTGTGTTCTCCCTGGTAATAGTAGCAGTAAGTAGATAACACATGTTGCCCAATGTGTACCTTTCTCTTATTTTTGCATACATTTCTCGCTTTTTTGTAGTCTATAAAATAAACTCCATACAGAGTCTGTGAATGGCAGAGATGTGTGCAGCACAGAGCCATGGCTCAGGCTCTGCATGAAGTTATAGTGCTCAACTTGTTTGATCTGCTCATCACAAACAAGCAGAACATTCGACTGCATCTGTATAAGTTTATAGTTTTTCCCACAGGCAAAAACCTCCATCATTGCCATTCATACAACACAAAGTAATTAACAAGTTTGTTTTTCACTTTCCACTGTAGCACATTCCTGCTTTTTTACGACTACAGTAAAAACCTTTATTTTTTACAGTTTCTGTCTTTGCTGAAGCTTTCTGTAAGATCGAAGTGGGCTGTATGTGGCTCGCCATGTGAAGTGAGTCTGACACCCCGGCCACAGGAAAAGTGCTTTTTGTTGCAGTATTGCGACATTACAACATTTTATACACCAGCAGTTAAGATTTCTAATGACCAAAGGTCACCAACCTGATGCATAGGACGCATGTAGATTATGCGATTCCTCTCGGGAGGCATTCTCAGGATCTGATCCAGGACCTGTTCCATGTCTAGCTTCTTACACTGAGCGTAGTCAAATCTGTTTACTATGGGAGCACTTTCTACTCTCAGGTGCTTTAACACGCGGCATCTGGTAGCTGTAGAGTGTAAACACACAAAGACGCTGATTACTCGAGACCTTCCAACTCAGCATAACCAAAGATGTCGCGGGCACTTTGGAGCGTTTGAAACACGACAATTTGATTTTTAAAAAGTACAAAAGTTAGTAATGACTTCTTGTATTTGCACAATCTGCCAAAAATTAAAAACATTCATCTCAGATTGAAGCTAAAAAACTAGTTAGTGTTGACTTGTTGTTCCTAGAGTATTTAAAAGCAGAGCCTTCAGTTTCCAGGCCCCTCTTCAGTGGAACCAGCTTCCAGTTTGGATTCAGGAGACAGACACTATCTCTACTTTCAAGATTCAAACTTTCCTCTTTGCTAAAGCATAGAGTTAGGGCTGGACCAGGTGACCCTGGATCCTCCACAGGAGGTCTGGGCTCCTGGGTGCTTCACAGAGCGCCTGTACACCTCTCTGCATTTAATCATGAGCTATTATTAGCCTCTGTCTCTCTTCCACAGCATGTCTTCATCCTGTCTTCCTTCTCTCACCCCAACCGGTCGCAGCAGATGGCCCCGCCCCTCCCTGAGCCTGGTTCTGCTGGAGGTTTCTTCCTGTTAAAAGGGAGTTTTTCCTTCCCACTGTTTGGCCTAAACATGATCTCTTAACAAACAAGAGTGAAGACTAATTGTTTTGAATATGCAGTGACCAGCACTGACAATTTTGTGACTCATTTACAGACAAATTAGTTTCTCAAACGCAGAATGTAAGAACCTCGGGAGATGCAAGAACATTTTACAGCTCATGTGCAGCACGAACACTCAGAAAAGTAGCAGCAGTCACATCTACTGCAGTTCCATCTACTGCAGTTCCATCTACTGCAGTACCATCTACTGCAGTACCATCTACTGCAGTACCATCTACTGCAGTACCATCTACTGCAGTTCATCTACTGCAGTTCATCTACTGCAGTACATCTACTGCAGTTCATCTACTGCAGT